>NC_082731.1:36054300-36349300 GCF_030144855.1 Hypanus sabinus
GCTACTGAATATATAAGTGCCTAAAGCTTTTGTGCAGTACTATAAGGTCACTTACACACTCCGATAGAAATGGTGACATCCCCAGTGTAATAAATCAAGAGGGTGAAGCCTGAAATGCATATGTGACCTTCAGCAGATCCAATATTACAACATCAGCTACAGAGGGGAGCTGGCTTAGGGGGTACAAAGTTGAGACAACTGTTGTATCATCGCAAGACCTTTCTTAACTCCTGACCCCCTTTTTCAGGGAATGATCGTGATCCCACTGCTCACGTCCGTTTTGCACGATCCCTGCTGCTGGGAGACTCCGGAATCCTTCAACGTGGATCATTTCCTGGACAAGAGGGGACAACTGAAGCACAAGGAAGCCTTTCTGCCGTTCTCAATAGGTTTGGCCAAAGCTCGCTTCTTCGGGGCGTAGCCGCCTCTATTCATATTACTGCGTTGGCTTAGCACCAACGTTGAAATGGTTAAAAAAGCGTGAGCCGGATTCAATCCTGATCTCTGCTGTTTGCTACTTGGCGTTGCTCTGACCTCTCCAAAGATACAGTACTGTGCAAACATCCTAGCAACCCTAGCTACACATATGTGCCTAAGACTTTTCCATGCTGATAAGTAGGTCCTCTACTATCAGAATCAGGTTTATCATCACTCACATACGTCATGAAATTTGTTTTTTTTGGCAGCAGTACAGAGCAATACATAAAATTACTACAGTACCGTGCAAAAGTCACAGGCACCCTAGAAGTATACGTATGTGCTTAAGACTTTTGCAAAGTAATGCACTTTTTCTATTAAATATTTAGAAAATATATATTTAATCTATACTACATCAGTCAGGGGTGTCAAACTCATTTTAGGTCATGGGCCGGATTGGGCAAAATGCAGCTTCATGCGGGCCGGATCAGTCGGGCGCGTGTGAACGCAGCTTTCATTGCCTCCGTTTTCTCAGCCTGTTCTCATGTGTCTCAGTCTCTCTCCTATAACTACAAAGTGTTTCACTTCACAAATTCCGTTTCTTATGAAGAAGACTGCTGAGCAAGCATTATTTTTATGATTGGTATTAACTTACAATCATAGGCTTCATATCGCCGGGCCATTAATAATTAAAATAATAGAGCTATCTAAAATGATCTCGCGGGCCGGATATAATTGTACGCCGGGCCGGATATGGCCCGCGGGCCTTGAGTTTGACACCTATGAATGCTTGAACGTACTGTGTAACTGGGGGTGCTATCTGAGCCTCCAACTTGTTTATATTTTTGTTTGTTCTTTCGTATAAGTGTTAAAGTTTATCTGGCAAAATAAAAATGTTTAGTTTTCACAGTGAGAAAGAACTTTAAGACTTATATCAAAGAACAAAGATCTCTCATTTCTCACATTTACTCAGCTTCTTAAAGAGGCAGTTCCTGAGGAACTGAAACAGAGCTGAACCTCCTGCAACATGCCACAGTGTGAATCGGTTCAGCCCATAGACAGTCAGGGCAGTTTGAAATACAATCTCTCTCTCACACACACACACACACACACACTCACCCCCCCCACACACACCCACTCACACACGCACGCACGCACACACACAAACACACACACACACAGACACACACACACTCACACACACACACACTCACACACCCCCCCACTCACACACACACACACACCCACTCACACACACACGCACGCACAATCACACACACGCATGCATGCACGCATACACACGCACACAGACACACACGCACGCACACACACACTCACACACACACACACGCACGCACACGCACACTCACACACACATACACGCACGCACACATACACGCACGCATGCATGCACGCACACACACACATACACGCACGCACACACACACATGCACACTCACACACACATGCACACACACGCACGCACACACATGCACATTCACACACACACGCACACTCACACACACGCACACTCACACGCACACTCACACGCGCACACACACACTCACGCACGCACACTCACACACTCACGCACACACGCTCACACGCTCACACATGCACACACGCTCACACACTCACACACACACACACACCCACACACGGCTTCTCAAAACTTACAACTTTTAGAGTGCTGGAAGTGACTGAAATTATTGCACTGCCCTTAAAGCTGTCCTTTTAATGAGGGGCACGGATGAAAGGCTGAAAAGTCCCTCTAACACTTTGACAGGTTTCCCTTCCAGGTATTCCGGGACTCTGACCTTTAGCAGACACTCACATGTCTTTAGCATTCAACCATAATCATCTAAGCCAGTCCCATTTCCCCACATTTGGTCCATTTCCTTCTAAACCATTCCCATCCCTTTTTATACCATGGACCAATACCATTAAGCAAGGGGTCCGTGGGCTCCCAGATTGGGAAACCCTGCTCTACCCACTCTCCGCTGAACATCGACGGCTCCTCGGTAGAGATCGTTAAGGGCACCGAATTTCTTGGTGTTCACCTGGCGGAGAATCTCACCTTGTCCCTCAACACCAGCTCCATAGCAAAGAAAGCCCAGCAGCATCTCGGCTTTCTGCGAAGGCTGAGGAAAGTCCATTTCCCACCCACCCCCCTCATCCTTATCACATTCTACAGGGGTTGTATTGAGAGCATCCTGAGCAGCTGCATCACTGCCTGGTTCGGAAATTGCACCACCTCCGATCGCGAGACCCTGCAGCGGATAGTGAGGTCAGCTGAGAAGATCATCGGGGTCTCTCTTCCGGCCATTACAGACACTTACACTACACGCTGCATACACAAAGCAAACAGCATTGTGAAGGACCCCACGCACCCCTCATACAATCTCTTCTCCCTCCTGCCATCTGGCAAAAGGTACTGAAGCATTCAGGCTCTCACGACCAGACTATGTAACAGTTTCTTCCCCCAAGCCATCAGATTCCTCAATACCGAGAGCCTGGACTGACACCAACTTATAGTCCTCTACTGTGCCTATTGTCTTGTTTATTATTTATTGTAATGCCTGCACTGTTTTGTGCACTTTATGCAGTCCTGAGTAGGTCTGTAGTCTAGTGTAGTTTTTATATAACCATATAACAATTACAGCATGGAAACAGGCCATCTCGGCCCTTCTAGTCTGTGCCGAACGCTTACTCTCACCTAGTCCCACTGACCTGCACTCAGCCCATAACCCTCCATTCCTTTCCTGTCCATATACCTATCCAATTTTTTTTTAAATGACAATATCGGACCTGCCTCTACCACTTCTACTGGAAGCTCGTTCCACACAGCTACCACTCTCTGAGTAAAGAAGTTCCCCCTCATGTTACCCCTAAACTTTTGCCCCTTAACTCTCAACTTATGGCCTCTTGCTTGAATCTCCCCTACTCTCAATGGAAAAAGCCTATCCACGTCAACTCTATCTATCTCCCTCATAATTTTAAATACCTCTATCAAGTCCCCCCTCAACCTTCTATGCTCCAAAGAATAAAGACCTAACTTGTTCAACCTTTCTCTGTAACTTAGGTGCTGAAACCCAGGTAACATTCTAGTAAATCTCCTCTGTACTCTCTCTATTTTGTTGACATCCTTCCTATAATTCGGTGACCAGAACCGTACACAATACGTAGCTCAGTGTAGTCCCACGCCGGCGGCAGAAGGGAATACCCCCCCGCTATGGACTTCCACAGCGCCACCCGACTCAGCCTCACAGACGCAGCACACAGCGAAAGCGACCAGACCGCAGCGGACTCCGAGTCCATTGAACCTCCGAGCCTCCGACCATCCCCTCAGGCACAGCTTCTCCGAGCACCATCCTCTGCCGAGCGTATTAAGACGGGCCCCGCCAACGGCCATCGGCAACGCGACCCCGAGGACTGGGGGCCTGTTCTTCCCAGCAGAGTCCCGGACCTCACAGCAGCAGCGGCAACGAAGAAGGTCTTCCTGGAATTTCCCGATGTTTCTCCGTGCTTCCACGTCCGTTTCCAATCGATTATGATTGCGCACGGCACCCCGCTTCACAAATAATGGATAATCAGCTCCGGAGTGGCCGCTGCAAGCTGCGTCGCGCTGCCATCTTGGATCTTTGTTGAGAAACAGTGTGAAATAGGCCTTTCCAGCCTTTCAAGCGATGCCACTGAGCAACCCCTAATTCAGTTCTAGCCTAATCATGGGAGAATTTACAACAACTTCTTTGGGCTGTGGAAGGAAACTGGAGCTCCCAGATGAAACCCATGCCATCATGGGGAGAAGGTGCAAAAGTCTTTTAATTCTCTTTCTCTGGGAAAAAGGGCGACGGGCATTAACCCCTTCTTTGCCCCTCATGATTGAGGTCCAAGCCTGTCCAGTCTGGCCCACGAGTCCCTGCGACGTTCTCGTAATGTAAATATGCGAGAGTCTGCAGATGCTGGAATTCCGAAGCGACACACGCAACATGCTGGAGGAATTCAGCGTCCATGGCGAAGAGCGAACAGTCAACGTTGTGGGCCAAGACCTTTCTTCGGGACTGGAAGGGAAGGAGAGAAGTCAAAGTAAAATGGTGGGTGGGGGCGGGGGGAAGGATCGGGAAGGTGATAGTTGAAGCCAAGTGGGTGGGAAAGGCAAAGGGCTGGAGAAGAAGGAAATCTGATAGGAGAGGACATGAACTATGGGAGAAAGGGAAGGACCCAAGGGGAGTGATAGGCAGGTAAGAGACCAGAGTAGGGAATAGAGGAAGACTGGAGAGGGAGGGGGAAAAAATTACTGGAAGGAGAAATCAATGTTCATGCCAGCAGGTGGAGGCCACCCAGACAGAATATAAGGTATTGTTCCCCCACCCTTGCCACGAGAGGAGGTCATGGACCGACGGGGCGGGAATTGGAATTTTGTTTGGCCGCCGGGAAGTTGCACACTTGGCGGGTGGAACAGAGGTGCTTTCTTGTAAACGGACTTTGTGATCCTATCAGCTTAATGACAGTACACCCAGAACTGTACATAATACCCTGGGTGCAGCCTCGTCAATATCTCATACAACTGTGCACTTCATTGTACAGCAATGTAACTTTATAACTGTGAAATACTTGCCACTGTAGCATCCAGTAAATTATATATTCAGGGCTCTGCAGCTTTGTATATATAGCCCTGGTCCCTTATTTCCCTATGATATAGAAAAGAATGTTTGGCCCATTGAATCTACACCCACTGGTTACTTTTATAGGTACACCTGCTCTTTAACGACAATATCTAATCAGGTGGCAGTAATTCAATGCGTAAACACGGTACTGTAAAGCGTTGTGCTAACCATGCCAGCTTTCCAACCTGGTGTCCGCAGACCCCTTGCTTAATGATATTGGTCCATGGATTAAAAAGGCTCGGGAACCCCTGGTTTAGGGGGATATGACCCAAACAGGGTCACATGGCACTAGGGTAGATGGGTATCTCGTTTATCACAGACCAGTTAGCCAGTGATATATGACTCTCACACCATGCCTTAGGCAGACCATTAATTCTTACCTCGTTACTGGTAGCCTCTTCCAATTTATTAGTCCTCAGACCGTGGGTCTCGGATAAACAAACTGACTTCCCAATGTCCGACCGTCACAGCCTGAGGGATACCATGTTGACTATTGTTCTGTTCCTCGTGCTGGTCTGGTTCCAGACTGGTGTTATGTTCTTCCAGGGAGTTAACCGCAACTGACGGCCTTCCCAAAACAATTTCCGGTTCCGAATCCTGTCATCAATCAGTGCTGGAGATTCACTCCTTTGATTAATCCATTAACAACCCTCCTGATTGAAGTAAACGATGAGCATTCTTAAGAGAGAGGGAGTTTTTAAAGGGATTTGAGAGGGAGTTTTTAAAGGGATTTGAGGGGAAACGTTTTCACGAGGAAGGTGGAGTGGGTATAGTTCAAAGTAGGCAACACACACAAAATGCTGGTGGAACGCAGCAGGCCAGGCAGCATCTATAGGAAGAAGCACTATATAACCATATAACAATTACAGCACGGAAACAGGCCATCTCAGCCCTTCTAGTCCGTACTCTCACCTAGTCCCACCTACCTGCAATCAGCCCATAATCCTCCATTCCTTTCCTGTCCAAATACCTATCCAATATTTTTTTAAATTGGCCACCGGGAAATCGACGTTTCAGCCCGAGACCCTTCATCAGGACTAACCTGGAAGAAAAGACTAAGAGATTTGAAAGTAGGATGGGGAGAGGGAACTCTGAAATGATAGGAGAAGACAGGAGGAGGAGTGAAGCTAAGAGCTGGAAAGGTGATTGGAAAAAGGGATACAGAGCTGGAGAAGGGAAAGGATCATGGGACGGGAGGCCTAGGGAGAAAGAAAGGGGGAGGGGAGCACCAGAGGGAGATGGAGAACAGGCAAAGAGTGATTGTGAGAGGGGCAGAGAGAGAAAAGGGGGGGGGGGGGGGGGAAATAAATAAATAAATAAGGGGTGGGGTAAGAAGGGGAGGAGGGGCATTCATGGAAGTTAGAGAAATCATGTTCAAAGTAAAATTTCTTATCAGAGTACATATATGTCACCATATACAACCGTGATATTCATTTGCCTGCGGGCATACTCAGCAAATCTATAGAATAGTAAAGATAACAGGATCAGTGAAAGGTCAACCAGACTGCAGAAGACAACAAGCTGTGCAAATGCAAATACAAATAAATAGCCCGAGTTAACCGCTACGGTATGACGCCTCACCTACTGCACTGTACTAGTATACGGAATGTCTCTCCGGCTGGTTTGTGAACGAATGTTTTTTCACACTGTCACAGTCCACATGACAATAATAAACCAATTACATCTCCCAGCACAGTGCTGTTATCGTAAGACTATGCACTGCAGTCAGCGGTGCCTCCTGGCAAAGGAGTGGCCTCAGACTCAATGGGTGAGGCCAGCCCGGGGGTGGCTATAGGGGAGGGAGTCACAGCTTCAGACTCCCTCGCCACATTCTTGTGCATGATTTTAACATTACCAAAGTCTTTAAGAAACATAAAATTTGACCGGTAGGTTCTGATTTCTCACTGAGTTACCTGCGTTTTGTGTGTCTTGCAGGGAACCGAATGTGTATCGGCGAGGAGGTGGCCCAGACGCAGATCTTCATCTTCCTAACCACCCTGCTGCAGAACTTCACCATCCGCTCCCCGCTGGAACCACCTGCCATCAATGTCAAGCCCCTGTCGAGCGGCTTCTCAACGCTGCATCACCCTTACCAGCTGTACTGTGTTCCTCGCGAGCCGGTCAGAGGGCCAGCCAGGGAGTGACGCTTGGAGACGTCCCAACCCCACAAAACCCTCCATTAAATCTCACCGTGCGACAAAAGGAAAGCACCGGAGGTGCTGGAAACACCCAGTGGCTCAGGCGGAGTTTGTGGAGAGAGTATCTCTAGACCGTGGGCAGGTCACAGGGAACTGGAAGATAGCAAATGTCACACTTATTTACTGCCCGTTACTCTGCTGGCAGGCGTTTAGGGCATTAATGAAGGTCCTCCATCTCTGGCGGTGTTCAGGGCTTCCTTCATCACGTCAGTAGCTTCCTCTCGGTTTTCATTACTGTCTGTCATCCCAGTCCCGGGTGGAGACTCAGGAATACCGTCACACTCAGATGTAGAAGGATTCTCCATTGCTGTTTCCGTACCAATTTTGTTTGACCAGTCAGGCTTGTTGGCCCTGAGCTGAACCCCCGAACCTGGAGGGCCGGTGGACCACTCTTAGTCTGACCTCTACCCTTTGACCTGTTTGGCACAGGCGACCCTACCAAGAGCCAAAGCATAAAAAAGGCCCTGGCCCCAGCCAGTGTAGCTCTCCGACAACCGTCAGAGAGATCTTGGCCTCCACCCACTCTACTACAGACACACCCTTTTCTCTCCTTTTTTTGCCTCTCCTGCAAAACAAAACAAGATTTTATTTCTCCCCGTTTTAACAGTTCCGATGAAAGGTCGTCAGTCAGAAATGTTTCTCCACCCACTGAGAGTTTCCAGCATTTTCTGTTTTCAGTTCATATCTTCAGCAGCTGCAATATTTTGTTATTTGTTTATTGTATATTGATCTGTATTTTATTGGCTATTTTTGAGATGTAAATATTAAAATACACCATGTCTTTGGTTATGTACGTAAGACATTTTGGAATTAAATTTGAAGAGGAAAATCATTAAGTCAAAACCCAATTTTTTAAGACTCCTTTTTGGATGTTCGTTTACTGTCATAGAACACTACAGCACAGAAACAGGCCCTTTGGCCCATCTGGTCTCAACCTAGTCCCATCGACCTGTCCCCCGGATCATAGCCCTCCCAACCAAATTTCTCTTAAATGTTGATATCGAATCTGTATCCACCACTTCCACTGGCAGCTCATTCCACACTCTCACCACCCCCGGAGTGAAGAAGTTCCCCCTCATGTTCCCCTTAAATATTTCACCCTTCACCCTTAACCCATGACCTCTAGTTCTAGTCTCACCCAACCTCAGTGGAAAAAAGCCTGCTTGCATTTATGCTATCTATACCCCTCCTAATTTTGCTTAACTCTATCAAATCTCCCCTCATTCTCCTATGCTCAAGGAAATAAAGTTCAAACTACATTTATTATCAAAGTATGTATATATTTTACATCCTTGAAATTCATCTCCTTGCAGGCAGGCACAAAACAAGGGAACCCAAAAGAACCCATTAAAAAAGACCAACAAACACCTAGAGAGAAAAAAAACAAATCGTGCAAACAATAAAAGCAAGCAAACAGCATTCAGAATGAAAGTGAGTCCATAGACACAAAACCTGGAGCAGGTCCGCAGCCTCAGCCTCTGTTCACCACTCAGCCGAGGAAAACATCACAGAGCCCAGAACAGGCCCACAGCCTCAGCCTGGGGTCACCACACAACAGAGCGAAATGTCATGAGGCCTGGAGTAGGCCCGCAGCCTCAGCCTCCATTCACCACACAGCAGTGGAAAACATCACAGAGCCCAGAGTAGGCCCACAGCCTCACCCTCAGTTCATCACACAGTGGAGGAAAACATCATGAAGCCCGGATTAGGCCCACAGCCTCAGCCATACTGCAGTGAAGAGCTGAACAAACGTTACAGAGCAGTGAGAAGAACCGGCTTGAACCTCACCTCCGGTCCCGACACCCTGCCTTTTCAATCCATCCTGCCCAGCATTTAGATCGTCCAAACATCAGGTCATAAAGTCCTAACTGATTCAACCCCTCCCGATAACGCAGGTCGTCAAGTCTTGGCAACATCTTTGTAAATCTCCCCTGCACTCTTTCAATCTTATTGACATCGTTCCTGTAGGTAGGTGACCAGAACTGCCCACGATCCCTCAAATTAGGCCTCTCCAATGTCTTATACGACTTTATCATAACATCCATTAACATTTCTTACTCCAAAAATTATTGTAACAGAGAACCGAAATGAGGTTTATTTATTGATTGATTGATTTAGAAACAGTGTGGAATAGGCCTTTCCAGCCTTCTGCGCTGCATTGCCCAGCAGTCTGATTATTATTATCATTATTATTATTATGACTTTATTGTCACCAAACAATTGATACTAGAGCGTACAATCATCACAGTGATATTTGATTCTGCACTTCATGCTCTGAAGTACAAATCAAAGTAAATATATTAAAAATGTAAATTATAAATCATAATTAGAAAATAGAAAATGGAAAGTAAGGTAGTGCAAAAAAAATCCAAGAGACAGGTCTAGGTATTTGGAAGGTACGGCCCAGATCCAGGTCAGGATCCGTTCAGCTGTTCCCAAATCTGGCCGTACGAATCTTCAAGCTCCTGAATCTTTTCCCGGAGGGAAGAGGGACAAAAAGTGTGTTGGATGGGTGGGTCGTGTCCTTGATTATCCTGGCAGCACTGCTCCGACAGCAATTAATTGCAATTAATGCAATTAATAGCATTAGAATGAAACTTTCAAAACAACACCAACAAAAGTTGGCAGTTCACCGAGGGATCAGAAGTGGAAGCTGTGAGCAATTTCAAGTTCCTGGGAGTCAATATCTCTGAGGATATACCCTGGGCCCCAACATGTCGATGCAGCTACAAAGAAGATACAACTGTGGCTATACTTCATCAGGAACTTGGCAAGACTTGGCATGTCACCAAAGACATTTTGCAAATTTCTACAGGTACTGTGGAGAGAATTCTAACTGGCTGTACCACCGTCTGGTGTGGGGGGCTACTGCACAGGATCAGAATAAGCTGCAGAGAGATGTAAACTTAGTCAGCTCCATCACTAGCTTCCGTAGTATAAATGACATATTTAAGGAGTGATACCTCAAAAAAGGAGGCATCCATCATTAAGGACTCCCTCCTCCCAAGTCATGCCTCGTTCTCACTGTTACCATCAGGAAGGAGGTACAGAAGCCTTAAGGCACAAACTCAGGGATTCAGGAACAGCTTCTTCCCCTCTGCCATCTGATATCTGACTGGACATTGAATACATGAACACTACCTCACTACTTTTTTTATTTCTATTTTTGCACTATTTAACTATTTCATATCTGTACCTACAGTAATTCATGATTTTTTTGTATGGCATTGTACTGCTGCAGTGAAGACAACAGATTTCACGACACATGCCAGTGATATTAAACCTGATTCTGACCGTGTATATCATAACCATCCCTGGGTCTTACTGCTTGGACTGGGATCATGTTAGTGGGGCTAGAATTTTGCTCTGCGGGATGTTAGTGAACTGGTGGTTAGATATGGCCCTTGTGGCTAAAGGGATCAGGGGGTATGGAGTGAAAGCAGGTACAGGGTTCTGAGTTGGATGATCAGCCATGATCATACTGAATGGCAGTGCAGGCTCAAAGGGCTGAATGGCCTCCTCCTGCATCTATTTTCTATGTTTCTATTTAGGGTGGATTCCACCATTCAAAGGTTTGAATTTTTGAATTCTACTTATTGAGATTTAGTGTGGAATGGGCACGTCCGACCCTTTGAACGACACCGTCTAGCACTGCCCAGTTTAATCCTAGCCTGATCACAGAACAATTTCCAACAACCAATTAACTACCAACCCATACGCCTTTGGACTGCGGGAGGAAACCGGAGCACCTGGAGGAAACCCACGTGGTCACGGGGAAAACGTGTAAACTCCTCACAGACAGCAGTGAAAACCACTGACATGCGTCACGAAATTTGTTGTCTGCCGCAGCAGTGCAATACATAGTCACAAAAAAACTGTAAATTACAATAAGAAATATACATTTTTAAAATAAATTAAGGAAGTCGTGCAAAAAGGGAGCAAAAAAATAGAGCTTTTCCGATCGTGTGTGGTTGTCCCTCCATGTGGGGGGTGGGGGTGATGGATCCAGTTAGAATGCTCTCCATGGAACATCTGAAGAAACTTGTGTGAGTTTTTAGTGTCATACCAAGTCTCCTCAGACTCCTAATGAAACAGAGCCACTGCCATGCCTCCTTTGTAATTACTCTTGAGTAAATTGAATGATAACGTGAATCATCTGTTGACGACTGATGGAACGGCAATTCAATTGGACGGTTCTGCAGCGAGAGAGCAGGAAAGAAACCTGCTGACTTTGGCACCTGGACAATGAGACACACCCCAACATGAGTACTGGAAACAGTCGGGAAATTGGAGGTGTGAAATCTTTCTCTTCTCCTTTTTAACAGGACATGGGGGCTTTCTTAAGATCATAAGATATAGGAGCTGAAGTAGGCCATTCGGCCCATCAAGTCACCCCCATTCCCCTGCCTTCTCCCCGTACCCTTTGATGCCCTGGCTAATCAAGAACCTATCTATCTCTGCTTTAAATGCACCCAGTGACTTGGCCTCCACAGCCGCCCGTGGCAACCTATTCCACAGATATTCCACAAATTCTTCCCAATCACCGTGGACTGCCCCCATTAACTGTTTCAGCTAAAAGACTAAATAAACCCATCATAGAGGCTGGGTCCTTCCTTGGCTACAACCCAAAGATGAGGTTGGGGGAGAGGAGGCCAATAAACAAACTGAGACCCTGGGTACATGGAGCTTAGGAAAATAGAGAGCTATGCAGTAGGGAAATTCTAGGCAGTCTCTAGAGGAGGTTACGGTCGGCACGACATTGTGGGCCGAAGGGCCTGTAATGTTCTGTAAAAATTTCTATGTTATCCATTATGAACAATTTGTCTATCCTCTCCGTGACCTACTAAATAAGCAGACTCATTCAGCTCCGCTGTCACGAGGATCGTTTCTTCCCTACCAAATGCAACAAGCATGTACAACAGTTCATCTCTGTGTGACAGGAGAACACACGTCACAGCACAATGGTCTCTGTTTTATTATTCCTTTTTATTATATCATGCTACATAATTGCAAATTATTGCACATTGGTAAATTAATATTGTTCATATCATTATTTTGTACTTTAATATTGGTTAAGTCTGCACACTGCTAAGTGTGTTTTTAAATATTTCTGCTGTAATGAAATAATTTCCCACTTGGGATCAATAAAGTATTTATTATGATTATGATGATGATCATGATCGTGATGATGATGGTGATAATAATGATGATGATGATAATGATGATGATGATGATGGTGATGATCATGATGGTTATCATTATTATTATTATTATAAGATGCACATCTAGCTTCCTGCTAGTAATCTGAGTGAAACCACATGCAAAAGTTCACACACTCAGGCCCAAGGAATTTGTGGCATGTCATTTGAAATCTTATTTGACTACTCAGGTTTAAAAGGTTTTTACATGAGTTTTTCCCAGCACAAGTGTTTGGAACTCCTTTTCTCTACTTTTCTTAATCTTTGATTCCTCCAACGGCCTCTCACCATTCCCTACACTTGGGCAAACCTACCCACCGTATGAACCCCAGCCCCTAAGCCCGCTTCGATAACACACAACAGTACGGCACAGGTGCAGGCCCTGTGTCCCTCAGTGTTGTGCCGAACCAGCTAAACAGTAAATCAAAAACTCCTTCAAAAAACTAATCCTTCCTACCTACAAAACCTCCACATTCTCCATCTTCCTTACATCCATGTGCCTACCTAAACATCTCTTAAGAGCCTCTGGTGCATTTGCATTTTCCACCGGGCGGCACATTTCAGGCTTCTACCAGCTCTCTGAGTAAAAAATTTACCCCTCATATCCCCCTTCTACTTACCCCCTCTCATCTTCAATGCATGCCCTCTGGTATTAGACATGTCAGCCCTGGGAAACAGATACTCCCTGCCCACTCTATCTGTGCCTCTCATAATCTTGTAAACCTCCATCAGATCTCCCCTCAGCCTCCGACACTCCAGAGAAAATAACCCCAGTTTGTCCAACCTCTCGTGATAGCACATACCCTTTCAAACAGGCAGCATCCTGGCAAATCTCTTCTGCACCCTCAGCACAGGTGCCCCTCAGGGCTGTGTCCTAAGCCCCCTCTGTATACCCCATGACTCTGTTGCCACCCACAGCTCCAATCTGCTAATTAAATTTGCTGTTGACACTACACCGATTGGACTAATCTCAAATAATAATGAGGCAGCTACAGAGAGGAAGTCATCACCCTGACACAGTGGTGTCAAGAAAACAACCTCAATGTTGCAAAAACATAGAAGCTGGTTGTGGATTACAGGAGGAATGGAGACGGGCTAACCCCTATTGACATCAATGGATCCGGGGCTGAACAGCTTTAAGTTCCTCAGCGTAAACATCACTGAGGATCTCACGGGGTCTGTACACACCAGCTGTGTGGTGAAAAAAGCACAACAGCACCTCTTTCACCTCAGGCAGTTGAAGAAGTTTGGCATCGGCCCCCAAATCCAAAGAACTTTCTACAGGGGCACGATTAAGAACATCCTGACCGGCTGCATCACTGCCTGTTTGGGAACTGTACCTCCCTCAATCGCAGGACTCTGCAGAGAGTGGTGTGGACAGCCCAGCGCATCTGGAGATGTGAACTTCCCACGATTCAGGGCATTTACAAAGACAGGTGTGTAAAAAAGGGCCCGAAGAATCACTGGGGACCCGAGTCACCCCAACCACAAACTGTTCCAGCTGCTACCATTCGGGAAACGGTACCGCAGCATAAAAGCCAGGACCAACAGGCTCCGGGGCAGCTTCTTCCACCAGGCCATCAGACTGATTAATTCATGCTGATACAATTGTATTTCTACGTTATATTGATTGTCCTGTCATACAGACTATTTATTATAAATTACTATAAATTGCACATCGCACATTTACATAGAGACGTAACGTGAAGATTTTAACTCTTCATGTACATGAAGTTTGTAAGAAATAAAGTCAATTCAATTTAATACAATTCAATTGCAAAGCCTCAACATCCTTCCTGTAGTGGGACAATCAGAACTGTGTGCAATACCCCAACGTGGCCTAACCAGAGGATTATAAAGTTGCATCATAATTTCAAACGAGAAAATCTGCAAATGCTGGAAATCCAAGCAACACACATGAAATGCTGGAAGAACTCAGCATAATCTTGCAACGTAATCTCTTGATTTTTGACTTAATGCTTCGACTAATTAAAGCAGTAAGACCCCACTCACCCTTTCCTATTACTGACTGCAACTTGCAACCTGCATCTCCCCGTATTGGTGGTCTACTTTTCATCCTTCAACTGCACTCCCCATTTCTCTGAATCCACCTCCCCACCCTGATTTATAACCATATAACAATTACAGCACGGAAACAGGCCATCGCGGCCCTTCTAGTCCGTGCCAAATGCTTACTCTCACCTAGTCCCACCGACCTGCACTCAGCCCATAACCCTCCATTCCTTTCCTATCCATATACCTACACAATTTTACTTTAAATGACAATATCGAACCTGCTTCTACCACCTCTACTGGAAGCTCATTCCACACAGCTACCACTCTCTCAGTAAAGAAGTTCCCCCTCGTGTTACCCCTAAACTTTTTCCCCCTAACTCTCAACTCATGTCCTCTTGTTTGAATCTCCCCTCCTGATTTACCACTCACAAGCGTCTGACTTCGGCTTCTCTTTCAAAAGAATGGGCATTTGCCTCCTAATTGTAGATAGAGTAAATTGCAGAAGGCTTCAGGTTAGAGTTCGGCATCTAAAACTTTGTATAAATTTACAAACAAAAGATCCCTTTAGCGTTCAAATGAGTCGACACTGAACATGTCAATTTAAAGCCTTGGCGCGCCCCCTAGTGTTCAAATCCCCCTACTGCAGGATCTGGACAACAACATTTTATCGGAAGTGTTGCTTCCTCCTCAGAATTGTTTTTGTTTATGATCAACTACTTGAAGCTAGACACAAATATAACTTCAGACTACTTATATCACGTAGGAATTTGGAAAAGCAAGAGATTAACTTGTATTGAATATAACGTGTTAATTGCATAATGGCGCTTCCGCTTTGCAATAATTCAACTAAGCTAAAAAGGTTTTGTTGATACTTTGCATTTGTAGTCTGTGTCTGAGCTTTCTTGTTTAAGTGTCCAACAACAATCAGCCGGCACTGATGGATTCCAGTTGCCCTGACACCTTTCCTCCATGACCGCAGTGTCCTGGTGAAACTTTTCACCGTGCTCGTCACCGACAGCGCCAAGGTTTGCAGGGAAGAAGTTTAAACAGAAATGCAAGAAAATGAATCTTTAGAAAAACAGAGGGCTACGCGTTAGGGTAAATCTGGGCAGTTTGTGGAGCAGGGTTACGTGGTCGGCACAACATTGTGGGCCGAAGGGCCTGTAATGTGCTGTAGATTTCTATGCTCTATGTTGGGCGCAGGGCGGAGCAGATTACTGTCTGTGTGCGCTTACCCCTCTGTAAATAGACTTAGAGCCCATTTGCAATAGACCGGGGGATCTTAACCTGGGACCCACAGACCACCTCGAGGGCTGGTGAGTAGATCCCAAGGAGTCCATGAACTTGGATGGGAAAAAAATCACATCTTCATTTTCACTAACCTTGAACTGAGATTTAGTGTTTCCTTCAATGATGAATGTAGGCGACAAACCACAGTAGTATTAGCAGTTTCAAGTTCTTATTCGAGCTAAGCAACAACACTGATATGACTTTAAAAAAAATAAAATTTAATGTTAACTTTATATTTTAAACGTGAGACAACGACTATACTTCAGTAGGGGTTTGAAGGGATTTAGTATGTCGACAAAAACACTCAAAAACTTCTCTAAATGTACTGTGGAGAGCTTCTGACAGGCTGCATCACTGACTGGTATGGGGGGGGGGGAATTACTGCACAAAAAGAAGCTGCAGAGGGTTGTAAATCTAGTCGGCTTCATCTTGGGCAGTAGCCTACAAAGTACCCAGGACATCTTCAGGGAGTGGTGTCTCAGAAAGGCAGCATCCATTATTAAGGACCTCCGGCACCCAGGTCATGCCCTTTTCTCACTGTTACTGTCAGGTAGGAAGTACAAAAGCCTGACGGCACACACTCAGCGATTCAGGAACATCTTCTTCCCCTCTGCCATCCGATCCCTAAATGGACATTGAACCCTTGGACACGACCTCACTTTTTAAATATATATTATTTGTTTTTGCATGATATAAATTTATTCAATATACAGGCACTGGAATTGACAAATCATTTTTGCTTATTCTATATTATTCTTTTGCATCAGACTGCTGCTGCTAAATTAACAAATTTCACAACACGTGCTGGTGATAATAAACCTGATTCTGATTAGTTAATGCGTTAATAAAGGAGCACGCTATGACGGTATCACAACTTTGGGACGGCACAGTAGCACAACGCTTTACGGCACTGGACAGCTTCGTTCGATTCCCGTCGCTGTCTGTAAGGCATCTGTACTTTCTCCCCCCGAGTGCCGGTTGATTGGTTAAGGAGAGAGAGAGAGTACCCCAGTGGCTGTACCCCTTGACAATAAGTACTCCTGTTTGAGTACTGTTGGGGAGGACGGCCTACTTGGGGGAAGCGACAGTGGCCATGCCTCTGGCACAGAGTCTGGCCCTGTGGCTCAGAAGGGTAGGGAAGGGAAGAGGAAGGAGTAGTGATAGGAGAGTCTATAGTCAGGGGGTCAGACAGGCGATTCTGTGGATGCAGGAAAGAAACTCGGATGGTAGTTTTCCTCCCAGGTGCCAGGGTCCGGGATGTTTCAGATCACATCCAAGATATCCTGCAGTGGAGAGCCAGAAAGGGCTATGAGAAGGACTTGGCGGGCAGGATTAAGGAAAGCCCCAAGGCATTCTACAAGTATGTGAAGAGCAAGAGGAAAAGATGTGGAAGAATAGGCCCAATCACAAATGACAGTGGGAAAGTGTGTACGGAACGGGAGGAAATAGCAGAGGTACTTAATTAATGAATACTTTACTTCAGTATTCACTATGGAAAAGGATCAAGCGATGACTTGCAGCAAAGCTTGAGCATGTAGATATTAAGAAAGAGGATGTACTTGAGCTTTTGGAAAGCATCAAGTTGGATAAGTCGCTGGGACTCGATGAGATGTAACCCAGGCTACTGTGGGAGGCGAGGGAGGAGATTGCTGAGCCGCTGGCAATGATCTTTGCATCATCAATGTGGACGGGAGAGGTTCCGAGGATTGGAGGGTTGTGAATGCTGTTCCTTTATTCAAGAAGGGAAGTAAAGATTCCCCAGGAAATTATAGACCAGTGAGTCTTACCTCAGTAAGTTCATGGAGAAAATCCTGAGAGACAGGATTTATGAACATTTGGAGAGGTATAATATGATTAGGAATAGTCAGCATAGCTTTGTCAAAGGCAGGTCGTGCCTTACGAGCCTGATTGAATTTTTTGAGGATGTGACTAAACACATTGATGAAGGAAGAGCAGTAGATGTAGTGTATATGGATTTCAGCAAGGCTGTCAAGGGGGTCCGCATGGACCCAAACGCAGGACACAGACACTGAAGTACCAGGGGGAGGACAGGATGGGGATGCCATGGCACTTAAGGGTAGAGCTGGGGTTCAGGCAGATAGAGTCCAGGCAGGCGGAGCGGAGCGGGTTCCCAAAGTTCGAAGTCAGGTAGGCAGGTTCCCGGGGTTCAGGCAGGTGGTGATAGGCTAAGCGGAGAGGCCTCCCTGGGCGGGCTGCATGAATCCTGGGTAGGGGCGCCTCCCAGGCAGAAACACCGGAGGCCTGGGCACTATCCCAGAGTTCGGGCGGAAGAGAAGGAGGGGGCAGAACCCCCACCAGGCCACGGCCCATCGGCCGGAGACGCCCGACAGAGGCAAGGGATAGGAACAGGCAGAACCCCCCGCCGGGCCACAGCAGGTCGGCCGGATACGCCCGACAGAGGCAAGGGGTAGGAACGGGCAGAACCCCCGCCGGGCCACAGCAGGTCGGCCGGATACGCCCGACAGAGGCAAGGGGTAGGAACGGGCATAGGTCCAGGTCGACCAACACAACAGCCGTGACAACGGGAAATTCGGAAACGGCCGGCAGACAGCGCGACCGCGCAAAACACAAAAACCGAGTGGAGAAGCGGGACCAGCGCATGGGAAGAAAGGTGGGAGAGCGGACCAACCTGGCAGTACTGGTACGGGCAGAGAAGCAAGTTGAAGAATAGGTCTGAGCCCGGACAGGATAACGGAATGCAGAGACGAGTTCAGAGCCGGCAGAGAAACAGGAAACAGAACAAAACGACCACCAATCTGGTCCCAGTCCCAAGGCCCCTTATAAACACCTGCAGCTCAATGAGTCACAGGTGTGTCTCCTTGAGCCAGTAGGGTCCTAACTCGATCACGGGTGACGGGAGGGACAACTGCAGGACTCAGAGTCCAGAGCCCCCGGACCGGATCAAAACCCGGAACACGGTTCCAGATCGGACCCTGACAAAGGCATTTGATAAGGTACCCCATGCAAGGCTTATTGAGAAAATAAGGATGCATGGGATCCAAGGGGACATTGCTTTGTGGATCCAGAACTGGATTGCCCACAAAAGGCAAAGAGTTGTTGTAGACGGGTCATATTCTGCATGGAGGTCGGTCACCAGTGGTGTGTCTCAGGGATCTGTTCTGGGGCCCTTAACTTTTCGTGATTTTTATAAATTACCTGGATGATGAAGAGAAGGGATGGGTTAGTAAGTTTGCTGATGACACAAAGATTGGACGTGTTGTGGATAGTGTGGAGGGCTGTCAAAGGTTACAGCAGGACATTGATAGGATGCAAAACTGGGCTGAGAAGTGGCAGATGGAGTTCAACCCAGATAAGTGTGAGGTGGTTCATTTTGGTAGGTCAAATATGATGGCAGAATATAGTATTAATGGTAAGACTCTTGGCAGTGTGGAGGATCAGAGGGTCTTGGGGTCTGAGTCCATAGGACGCTCAAAGCAACTGCGCAGGTTGACTTTGTGGTTAAGAAGGCGTATGGTTTATTGGCCATCATCAATCATGGAATTGAATTTAGGAGCCAAGAGATAATGTTGCAGCTATATAGGACCCTGGTCAGACCCCACTTGGTGTACCATGCTCAGTTCTGGTCCCTCACTACAGGATGTGGAAGCCATAGAAAGGGTGCAGAGGAGATTTACAAGGATGTTGCCTGGATTAGGGAGCGTGCCTTATGAGAATAGGTTGAGCGAACTCGGCCTTTTCTCCGTGGAGCGATGGAGGATGAGAGGTGACCTGATAGAGGTGTACAAGATGATGAGAGGCATTGATTGTGTGGATAGTCAGAGGCTTTTTCCCAGGGCTGAAATGGTTGCCACAAGAGGACACAGGTTTAAGGTGCTGGGGAGTAGGTACAGAGGAGATGTCAGGGGCAAGTTTTTTACGCAGAGAGTGGTCAGAGCGTGGAATGGGCTGCCGGCAATAATGGTGGAGGTGGATATGATAGGGTCTTTTAAGAGACTTTTGAATAGGTACACAGAGCTTAGAAAAATAGAGGGCTATAGGGAAGTCTAGTAATTTCTATGGTAGAGACATGTTCAGCACAACTTTGTGGGCCGAAGGGTCTGTATTGTGCTGCAGGTTTTCTATGTTTCTGTGTTTCTATATATTCAATAAGATAGATAAATAGACAGATAGATAGATTAGTAGATAGAGAAATAGACAGATATATAGATAGATAGATATCTTTTTGGTAGTCTCCAACCTGATGGCATGAACATTGATTTATTAAACTTCTGGTGATGGACACCCCACCTCTACTTCACCATTCCTTGTTCTTATCTCCCTCTCACACCTTATCTCCTTACCCACCCATCACCTCCCTCTGGTGCTCCTCCCCCCTTCCCTTTCTTCCATGGTCTTGTCCTCTCCTATCAGATTCCCCCTTCTCCAGCTCTTTACCTCTTTCACCAATCAACTTCGCAGCTCTTGACCAACACAAGAAAATCTGCAGATGCTGGAACATCTGACGCAAGCAACAGACACAATTTGCCTGATGAAGCCACCTGACGAAGGGTCTCGGCCCAAAGCATTGACAGTTTACTCTTTTCCATAGATGCCACCTGGCCTGTTGAGTTCCTCCAGCATTTTGAAGCTGTCCCCGGCTCTTTACTCCACCCCTTCCTCCTGTCCCGGTTTCACCTGCCACCTTGGACTTCTTCCTCCCTTCCCCCCACCTTCTCACTCTGAATTCTCTTTCTCTCCAGTCCTGATGAGGGGGTCTCGGCCCAAAATGCTGACCGCACTTTTTTCCAGAGATGCTGCCCGGCCGGCTGAGTTCCTCCAGCATTTCCAGCGTCTGCAGATCTTCTCTTGTTTATAGACCAAGGACTTCTTGCCTTTCCATCCAGACTTTGTGTGTAGGAACAGAGCCCCTTGTTTAAGAAAGGATGTTCTGACTCTGGAGAGGGTTCGAAGGAGGTTCACAAAAACAATTCTAGGATTGAAAGGCTTGCCATATGAGGAGTGCTTGGCGGCTCTGGGGCAGAACTCTCTGGAATTTAGACGAATAAGGCGGGATCTCATTGAATCCTATTGCATATTGAAAGAACTGGATAGAGTGGATGTGGAGAAGATGTTTCCTATAGTGGGGGAGTTGAAGACCAGAGGAAGGGATTCCTTTAGCCAGCTGGTGGTGAATCTGTGGAATTCATTGCCACAGACAGCTGTGGCGGCCAAGTCATTGGATATATATTTTGATGGTCAGGGTGTAAAAGGTTATGGAGGAGAAGGCAGGAGAACGGGGTTGAAAGGGATAATAAGTCAGCCATGATGAAATGGCAGAGCAGACTCAATGGGCCAAATGGCCTAATTCTGCTCCTATGTCTAAAAAAAAATCAACCCGATAGAGGAACTCAGCAGCAACGGTGGGAGGAAATAGACAGCTGACATTTCAGATCGTGACCTTTCATCTGGACTTGCCGTCAGCCTGTCTGCTTCTTCTGAAAGCAGGACCAATCTTCTGCACCTCAGATACTTCATCACTGTTCGGATTCAGAGTTATTTATCGTTCGTACATTGAAGCAAACCGCGAAACACATAACTTGGTGTCGACAACCAACACGCCCAAGGGTGGCAGCGGTGGAGGCAGCCCACGAGTGTGGCTACACATTCCAGTGGCAACGTAGAATGCCAGAAATGTTCGGCAGCAACAACAACTGCAGAACAAGCTCCTTTCCTACCCACTCCCCCCCCTCAAGCACACCAATAGACACCCAACCCCAGGGATTGGGCCTCTAGCCCACCTCTGGGCCTCTAGTTCTTGGCCCTAGACTTACAGACAACAGGCCTCCATCCTCCAGTCCCTGTTAGACCATAAGTCCATTAGGAGAAAAATTAGGTCATTCTACTCCGTCACTTGTTCATGGCTGATTCATTTCCCTCCCAACCCTATTCTCCTGCATACATTCAAATATAACACCTTCAGTCCTCTATTCATTGCCCTTTTCGATTTTGGTCCCCCTTTACACTCTAACTCATCCCGCTGACTGCAATTTTGCCCTATCATCGGCCTGTCCTTCCTCTTGGTCTCACTATGCACTTTATGTAGTTGTATACCAACTGTCCCATCGTCAGCTCTATCCCTCCAGCTCGCATTCCCCCCCCTCCCCCACCCCACCAAATTAGTTTAAAACCACCTCAACAGTTCTAGCAAACCTGCCCACAATAATCCTGGTCCCCCCTCCGGTTCAGGTGCAACCCATCCTTTTTGTACAAGTCATACCTTCCCCAGAGGAGGTGCCAATCAGCCAGAAATCTGAAACCCTGCCCCCTGCACCAATTCTCCAACCTCACATTCATCTGCCAAACCATCCTATTCTTGTCCCCAGTGGCACTTGGCACTGGCAGCAAGCCAGAGATTTCTACCCTGGAGGTCCTATTTCTCAGCTTTCTCCCCATCTCCCTCTTTAGGACCTCCTCCCTTTTCCTACCTATATCATTGGTACCAATATGTACCACGATTTCTAACAGTTCGCACTCTCCCTTTAGAAATTCGGTAGACCTGATCCAAGACACCCCTGACCCTGGCACCTAGAAAGCAACCTACCATCTGGGTTTCTCTTTCCCGTCCACAGGATCTGCTTTCTGCTCCTCTAATTATGAAATCCCCTTCACCACTAACCCCTCCCTTCTGAGCCACAGAGATAGACTCAGTGCAAGAGATGAGGTCGCGGTGGTTTCAACCTGGTAGGTTGTCCCCCCACAATGGTGTCCAAACCGGTACATTTATTATTGAGGGGAATGGCCGCAGGAGTACTCTGAACTGGCTGCCTATTCCCTTTCCCTTTCCTGCCGGGTACCTGCCTCCTGCAACTTAGAAGTGACCACCTCCCTGTAGCTCCCTTCTGTCGCCTCTCATTTTCCCATAGGAGCTGAAAGTCATCGAGCTGCAGCTTCAGTTCCTTAAGCTGGTCTCTAAGGAGCTGCAGCTCAATTCACTTCATGCAGACATAGGTACCTGGGAGACTGAAGGTCTTTGGAAGTTCCCACAAGGAACTTGCCAATAATTCTGGACCCATTCTCAGTCCACTAGCTACGTAGTAACAAAAAAAAACTTACCAAGAGCGTAGTTAGAACCTCCACCTGTGCGTACCCAAGCCAGTTCTCGCCTAAGCCTGTTGCGCAAAAGACTGGCCACTCTGACACTGCCCACTCCTACAATAGCTGCAACGTATACACCTCACTTTTTTTTTCATTGGCCCTTGCTGAGACCCTAATAGATCGTAATGTTTGCAGCCCGTAGGAAAGTCCCAGATGTACCCGAGCTTTTTATTTTAACCTCGTGCTACGCCACTGGAGTGCTCCAAGATTCCAATATCCACAGTTCCTTGTGCTCCCGTCTCGGATATGATGCTTACGGAAGAGCCCAGTGTAGGTGAAGCAGAACTGAATTGGTAGAGGTGCCGCCTTTCAGATAAGCTAAAACCAAGACTGCATTTGTTTGTACATTTGCAAACGATTTCTCAGAGCAGCAGTTTGGCAGCTCCTCAAACATAGTAGCCAAAACATCTCCCATCAAACCTCTGCTTTCAACATTTTCTTCAAAAAATAGTGCACTGAACGACAGGTATATGACAGATGGATTGTGTGGAGATATTTTAAATAATCCACTGGCAGATAAAATAAGCAGTATTTTTTTTTGTAATAGCAAGAGATTGGCTTTCCAAGGGTAAGAACAAGGTATTGGACCAAAAGATTAACTTCGTTTTGCTTTCCTTAGACACTGCCACGCCTGTTTCCATTTTTTTGTGTTTTTAGATAGATAGATACTTTATTCATCCCCAAGGGGAAATTCAACATTTTTCCAGCGTCCCATACACTTATTGTAGCAAAACTAATTACATACAGTATTTAAAATATGATATGCATCTAAAATCACCCTCCCAAAAAGCATTAATAAATAGCTTTTAAAAAGTTCTTAAGTAGTTTACTAAAGTGCATTGAGTGGTAACTTAAGCTCAGTCCTAAACCCGGCACTTTAACATGTCTTGCCCCTGGTGGTTGAATTGTAGAGCCGAATGGCGTTGGGGAGTAATGGTCTCTTCATCCTGTCTGAGGAGCATTGCATTGACAGCAACCTGCCGCTGAAGCTGCTTCTCTGTCTCTGGATGGTGCTGTGCAGAGGACGTTCAGGGTTTTCCATGATTGACCGTAGCCTACTCAGTGAGAATTTCACCCAGTGACTCCAGGTTATATTAGTGATGTTGTCTCCCAGCACATTATAAAATGTATCTCAGCATCTAGTATCAGCCTTTTTCTATGAAATTTTCATATTGATGTTCGGAAAGCTCTGAGTAACCTTTCTTCACAGATTACTGAAAGAAAAGATATGCAGATTCAGCAAGCAATTAGGAATGCCCATGGCAAGTTGCCCTTGACAGCAAAAAAAGGTCTTGAGTGCAAAGTAATCTTGAACGTTTCTCTTGTGATTGCAAGACCCAGTTGGACGTTGACTGCCGTGGGCCTGTTTCCCTTGTTTGGTGGTGAGATAGGAGGCGAGGCAGCAACGTAGCCTCGGTTGTAACAAGGACTAGGCCTCAAGCCGTGGGCTTGGCTGCTGCTGCAGTCCAGGTGAGGATATGCCGGAGGCTGGTGTAGTGTGCCTTCTGTTGGGAGTGGCTTCTCCAGTCAGTGCTGCCTCCAGTGTTCGATCAGTGTAATGACAGGCTGGATTGCCGGAAACCATCAATTTGTAGGAATTGCCGTTGGGATTAAATATATGTGTTTTCTTAAGTGACAATGCTTTTTTTTTCTTTCTCTCTATTTTGAGTGCGTGAGTTCCTTGGAGTGCACATCACAGATGATCTCACCTGGTCCCTCAACACCGCTTCTTTAAGTCAAGGAAGCACAGGAGCACCTCCACCTCCTGAAGCGATTGAGGCTCCCCAACCCCCAACTCCCCAAGGATGTCCTGACCCAGCTGTATCGCAGTGCGGTCTGGCAACACTGGGAACCGCAAGGCATTGCTGGCTGCAGGATGCTGAGGACCGTCAAGAGAATCATCAGGATCTCTCTCCTTCCCCCTCCACCATTCCGGACATCGACCAGAGACACTGTGTTCACAGAACCTTCAGCAAGGAACCCCCCCCCCCCATCCGCCCCACAAATCTGTTTGACATCTTACTGTCGGAATATAAGAACAAGGGCTGTTGGGCTGGATAACAGCTTCATCCCCCCAGGCTGTGAGACTTCTGAACACCTGGCTACCAGCCAGTACACATCACCAGTGGCATAACACAGTTCTATATATAATTATATATTGTATATGCACTGTCAATTTGTACACCTACTGAATATTATTACAATATGTTAATACTATTGTATTAATATTTTATGTGTCGCGATGCGTACTGCTTTTGCACCCTGGTCCCAGAGGAAAGTTATTTCATTTAGCTCCGTGATTCACAACAGGGGCGGTCACACGTCCTAAAGTGGAATAGAAGCCATCGGGAGCTGAGGGGGGGGATCGTGGCCGAGATTCTTGGGGGTGGGGGCAGTAAGAGGCGCTTGAGACACGGGACCTGACCGACGGTTAGGTACAGCAGGCACTTCCAAGAAAAAGAACCATGCGGTGAGCACTCATCGTCACAACGCATCTCATCCGACCTTACCAACCAAACATTATTGGGGATTATTGGGGGTGCATAAATCAGCAACCAGGATGCCCCACAGAGCCCCTTGGCTCGCGACACAGGACAAATGAATGCAATTTAACAGTTGATAAGTCAAGTACACCGTCTCAACCTTCTCTATGGAAAACAGGTTATGCAACGATACAGCGCTGGCCGGAACCGATTGGTGAAATGGAGCCAATCAGTGAACCTGCCAACCCCGAGGATTCCTCCTGAGCTGTTCAAAGCGATCTCGGCTTCCTGTGTGGTCAAGGGCCATCTTTGGGGATTATGAGACCTTACATGACTGGTCAGTCTCGCTAACTGGAATAGTAGCTTGCCAAACACCAGACTAACATTCAGATTCCAGAATGAATCCTCGTCAATGGAATTTTCACTGTTGTGATCGTTTTCATCTTCGCCTCGCCATTCCTTTGCGTCCCTCTACCATCGTTCCATCTGTGTCAACTCGCAGCTGTCTTCAACATCCAACAGGCATTCCCAGTTTGTGTGTTAATTTATTTTAATCTCGCCCTACTGAAGATCATAAATACATACGGCGTGATCCGAGTTTGAACGTGGTGAAGCCTTGAATTCTAATCCTGACTAAAATCTGAAACTACAGAAATTACATACCTGAAGTATGGTTTTACTCCGCTCCCATCAGGTCAGTGATGCCTCATGTGTCTTATTTGTAGTACTGTACTGTCTAATGAAGCCACGATCGCAGGAACACTTCCATAAAAAACACATTGAAAAGACCATAAGACAAAGGAGCAGAAGTCGGCCATTCGGCCCATCGAGTCTGCTCCGCCATTTCATCATGAGCTGATCCAATCTCCCCTTTAGTCCCATTCCCCCGCCTTCTCACCATAACCTTTGATGCCCTGACTACTCAGATACCTATCAATCGCTGCCTTAAATACACCCAATGACTTGGCCTCCACTGCCACCCGTGGCAACAAATTCCACAGATTCACCACCCTCTGGCTAAAAAAATGTTTTCGCATCTCCGTTCTGAATGGGCGCCCTGCAATCCCCTCGTACTAGACTCCCCCACCACGGGAAACAACTTTGCCACGTCCACTCTGTCCACGCTTTTCAACATTCGAAATGTTTCTATGAGGTCCCCCCTCACTCTTCTAAACTCCAAGGAGTACAGTCCGAGAGCAGTTAAATGTTCCTCATATGTTAACCCTCTCATTCCCAGAATCATTCTAGTGAATCTTCTCTGAACCCTCTCCAATGTCAACACATCCTTTCCTAAATAAGGAGCCCAAAACTACATACAGTATTCCAAGTGAGGTCTTACCAGAGCCTTATAGAGCCTCAACATTACATCCCTGCTCCTATACTCTATTCCTTGAGAAATGAATGCCAACATTGCATTCACCTTCTTCACCACCAACTCAACCTGGAGGTTAACGAGGACTCCCAAGTCCCGTTGCATCTCAGAACTTTGAATTCTCTCCCCATTTAAATGGGATTTAAACTTAGGGGATTTTAACATGCAAGTGGATTGGGAAAATCAGGTCGGCCCTGGATCTCAAGAGAGAGAATTTATAGAATGTCTACGAGATGGCTTTTTAGAACAGCTTGTTGTTGAGCCCACTAGGGGATCGGCTGTACTGGATTGAGTGTTGTGTAATGAACCAGAGGTAATTAGAGAGATGGAAGTGAAGGAACCCTTAGGAGGCAGTGATCACATGATTGAGTTCACTGGGAAATTGATGCTGGAGAAATTGTAATGGGAGATAAGGAGATGGTGGAGGAACTGAATGAGTATTTTGCATCAGTCTGCCTGTTTATTTCTTCTACCAAAGTGCATGACCGTACACTTTCCGACGTTGTAATTCATTTGCCACTTCTTTGCCCATTCCCCCAATCTATCCAAGTCTCTCTGCAGACTCTTTGTTTCCTCAGCACTACTGGCCCCTCCACCTATCTTTGTATCATCAGCAAACTTAGACACAAAGCCATCTATTCCATAATCCAAATCGTTGATATACAACGTAAAAAGAAGCAACCCCAACACAAACACCACTGGTAACCGGCAGCCAACCAGAATGGGATCCCTTTATTCCCACTCGACCAACACTCTATCCACATATATAACTTTCCTGTAATTCCATGGGCTCTTATCTTGTTTAGCAGCTTCACGTGTGGCACCTTGTCAAAAAGCCTTCTGAAAATCCAAATACACAACATCCACTACATCTCCCTTGTCTAGCCTACTTGTAATTTCCTCAAAAAATTGCACTAGGTTTGTCAGGCAGGGTTTTCCTTTAAGGAAACCATGCTGAGTTCTGCCTATCTTGTCATATGCCTCCAGGTACTCCATAACCTCTTGACAATTGACTCCAACAACTTCCCAACCACCGATGTCAAGCTAACAGGTCTATAATTTTCTTTTTGCTTCCTTGCCCCTTCTTAAATAGCGGAGTGACATTTGCAATCTTCCAGTCCTCTTGATCCAGGCCAGAATCTATTGACTTTTGAAAGATCATTGCTAATGCCTCTGCAATCTCCACTGCTACTTCCTTCAGAACACGAGGGTGCATTCCACCTGGTCCAGGAGATTTATCTACCCTTAGACTATTCAGCTTCCTGAGTACTTTCTCTGTCATAATTGTGACTGCTCACACTTCTCTTCCCTGACACCCTTGAATGTCTGGTATATTGCTGATGTCTTCCTCAGTGAAGACTGATGCAAAATACTCATTCAGTTCCTCCGCCATCTCATCTCCCGCTACAATTTCTCCAGCATCATTTTCTATCGGTCCTCTCATCTCTTTTAATCTTTATATACTTGAAAAAGCTTTTAGTATCCTCTTTGATATTATTTGCTAACTTCCTTTCATAGTTCATCTTTTCCCTCTTAATGACCTTCTTAGTTTCCTTTTGTAAGCTTTTAAAAACTTCCCAATCCTCTGTCTTCCCACTAAGTTTTGCTTCCTTGTATGCCCTCTGCTTTGCTTTTACTTTGGCTTTGACTTCTCTTGTCAGCCACGGTTGCATCCTTTTCCATTCGAAAATTTCTTCTTCTTTGGAATATATCTGTCTTGCACCTTCCTCACTTCTCACATGAACTCCAGCCACTGCTGCTCTGCCGTCCTTCCTGCCAGTGTCCCTTTCCAGTCAACTTTGGCCATTTCCTCTCTCATGCCACTGTAACTTTCTTTACTCCACTGAAATACCGACACATCGGATTTCGGCTTCTCTTTCTCAAATTTCACAGTGAAAAAGCCATCTCGTAGACATTCTATAAATTCTCTCTTGAGATCCAGTGCCGACCTGATTTTCCCAATCCACTTGCATGTTAAAATCCCCCACAATTATCATAACACTGCCCTTCTGGCAAGCCTTTTCTATTTCCTGTTGTAATTTGTAGTCCGCATCACTGCAGCTATTTGGAGGCCTGTAGATAACTGCCATCAGGGTCCTTTTACCCCTGCGATTTCTTAGCTCAACCCATAAAGATTCTGCACCTTCCGATCCTAGGTCACCTCTTTCTAATGATTTAATATCATTTCTTACCATAAAAGCCACGCCACCCCCTCTGCCTACCTGCCTATCCTTCTGATACACCGTGTATCCTTGGTCATTCAGCTCCCAGAGACACGCATCCTTTAGTCACGTCTTGGTGATGGCCACAATATCATACCTGCCAATCTGTAACTGTACAACAAGATCATTCACCTTATTCCTTAGGCTGCGTGCATTCAAGTATAACACCTCAAGTCCAGTATTTGGTACATTTTGCATTGATTGCACTGCAACTCATCCCAATGGCTGCAAATTTGCTCCATCACCTGCCTGTACTTCCTGACATCCTTACTGCTCACTAACTTAGATCTATTTCTGTTTTCCCTCTCTACTTCTCCATCATTCCTGCTACTTATGGTATTACCCAGTTCCAGAAATGAAAAGAAGCTTTTGAAAGGCGTTGCATTCTGGAGTTATTTGCAAAGAAGGCTAAAAATGACCTTGATAGTGGTCTCATTTCTTCTTATAACATTTCCAAAATGATAGTAAAGTTTAGAAAATCTCATACAATTGGTGAAAGATTAATAACGCCCACTAAATCAGAAGTGCTCATCACTGTTACCAAAATGGATACTAGTATTTTAAGATCAATTTCGCTGAGCAATAACCCTGCAGCTCATCTTATTGATGGAAAGAGCGAAGACATGGAGTATCAACTATACACCGAGCAACAAAAAAAAACAATTTGGGATAAAATTGGATGAGTCAATTGTGCAAGACAATGAGACATTGCTAATGGCAAATGCACGTTTATCAAAAATTGAGAAGTTTATTAAGAGATTCTCTTTTGTAAAGTTAAAAACAAACATCAACAGAGAATCAATCTATGCCGAGCTCAGAATGTATATTGAGGATAAAAGTATTCCAATTAGGAACATGATTTCTTGTGCAACAGATGGAGCACCACATATGACTGGTTGCCATGCTGGTTTGGTGGCATTAATGGGGGAAAATCCATTTGCACAATCCATTGTGTAATTCATTGTCAATATCTCACAGCCAAAAAACTTCAGCCAGTGACTTTTTTTCAAGCATGGCTCTTGTAATACCTACAATCAATAAAGCTCACCCATTAAATAGCAGAATATTTCATCAGCCATGTCAAGGCAACGATTAAGAGATTGAATGCTTATCTCTTCGCACTGAAGTGCTTTGGCTGTAAAAAGGATGCTGCTGAAAATGTGTGTTTGATCTTTCTGGCACTGGTTGAATTGGTTGCTCAAAGTCAACAAGAGCTTGGGAAATAAGATTGAACTTCGATGTGGAGATGTGGCATACCAACCAATCTTTATGACAAAATGAACATTCTAAATATGCAACTGCAGGGTGAGAATCTCAATTTGTCCAGGAAAAGGTGCAGTGTCCATTTTTATCAGAAAATTGGAAATATACAAGCAAAACATTGGGAAAAGAATGTTCTCACAGTTTCCCTGCATGAAAAGTATGGCACTGTCTTTCACAGATGGTGATTTTCAAGAGTACTGCTTACACTTGCAGTCGCTGAAGGAGGATTTTCAGAATCGATTCAAGGACTTGATTGATTAGAAACTCGAATGAAGAACAAAAATGCTTTTCAAAAATGTCAGCTTTTGCGGCATGATGCTACATTGTCATATAAAGTTTCCTGGTCTTTGGAGAAGAGCCAAAATGCCCTTCATTGCATTTCCATTCTCCAAACCTTGTTGAAAGAGGCTTCAGTGCAGTGAACCAAATACTGACAAAGAAAAACTGTTTGGACATTGTTATACATGGGAATTTAAGGCTTTTGTTGCCACAACTTGAACCAGATATTTCAACACTTGCTAAAAAACCATCAAGCTCAAGGGTTGCACTACCAAGTATGAAAGTGCTTTAGACCATAACACCATATGGTTATGGCTAATTGAGCAGAATTAGACCAATTGGCCCATCGAGTCTGCTTTGCCATTTCATCATTACTGATCTAATTTTCCTCTCAGCCCCCATCTCCTGCCTTCTTCCTTTATCCCTTCATGCCCTGATCAATCAAGAATCTATCAACCTCTGCCTTAAATATACATATACCACTCTCTGGATAAAGAAATTCCTCCTCACCTCCATAGTAAAAAAAGGACACACATTCTGAGGCTATATCTCCTGATCTTATACTCTCCCACCACAGGAAACATCCTCTCCACATCCACTCTATTGAGGCCTTTCACCATTCAATAGGTTTCACTGAGGTTACCTCTCATTCTTCTGAATTCTAGCGAACACAGGCCCAGAGCCATCAAATGCTCTTCGTATGACAAGCCGTTCAATCTTGGAATCATTTTCATGAACTTACTTTGAACCCTCTCCAGTTTCAGCACATGGTTTCTAAAATAAGCGGCCCAAACCTGCTCACAATACTTCTGCCGAAGGGTCTCAGCCCAAAATGTCAACTGTACTTTTTTCAATAGATGTTGCCTGGCCTGCTGAGTTCCTCCAGCATTTTTGGGATTTTCTCTTGTTTACAAGACTACAAGCAAGAGCTCATCAGTGCTTTATAAAGTCTTAACATTACATCCCCTTCTTTTGTATTCTAGCCCTCGAAATGAGTGCTAACATTCCATTTGCCTTCCTCACCACAGACTCAACCTGCAAATTAACCTTTAGGGAATCCTGCACAAGGACTCTCAGATCCCTTTGCACCTTTTTTATATTTTCTCTCCATTTAGAAAATGGTCTAACCTTTTAATTTCTTCTACCTAAGTGCATGATCATACACTTCCCGACACTACATTTCATCTGCCATTTCTTTGCCCATTCAAGTCCTTCTGTAGTCTCTCGACTTCTTCAGAACTATCTTCCCCTATCTTCATATCATCTGCAAACTTTGCAACAAAGTAATCAACTGACTCAACATGTAACATAAAGAATCAGTCCCAACACAGTATCCTGTGGATCACCACTGGTCACTGGCAGCTCGCCAGAAAAGGCTCCCTTTATTCCTATGTTTTCCCTCCTGCCAATCAGCCACTACTTTTATCTATGCTAGAATATTTTGTGTAATACCTTGGGCTTGTAGTTTATTAAGCAGCCTCATGTGTGGTATCTTGTCAAAAGCCTTCTGAAAATCCAAGTATGCATCAATCAATTCTTTATTTATCCTGCTTGTTATTCCTTCAAATAATTCCAACAGATTTGTCAGGCAAGATTTTCCTTTGAGGAAACTATGCTCACTACAACCTCAAGCACCAAGACCTCATCCTTAGTCATCGGCTCCAACATCTTCCCAATCATTGAGGTCAGACTAACTGGCTTATAGTTCCCTTTCCTCTGACTCTCCCTTCTTGAAGAGTGAAGTGATATTTACAATTCTCCAGTCTTCCAAAACTATTCCAGAATCTAGTGGTTCTTGGGAGATCATTACTCATGCTTCCACAATCTATTCAGCTCCTCTTTCAGAAATCTGGGGTGTACACCCATCAGTCAAGGCAACTATCTACCTCCAGACCTTTCAGGTTCCCAAGAACCTTCTCTCTATTTATGCTAACTTCACACACTTCATGACCCCTGACACCTGCAACTTCCACCATACTGATGGTGTCTTCCACTGTGAAGACTGACGCAAAATACATATACAGTTCATCCACCTTTTTCTTGTCCCTCATTACTACCTCTCCAGCATAGTTTTCCAGTGGTCCAATATTCACTCTCACCTCTTTTACACTCAACGTATCTGAAGAAACTTTTGGTATCCTCTTTAATGTTAGTGGCTAACTACTTTTGCATTCCATCTTTACCTTCTTAATGACTTTTTAATTGCCCTTTGTTGGTTTTTAAAAGCTTCCCAATCTTCTTACTTCCCACAAATTTTTGTTCTATTATATGCCTTCTCTTTGGACTTTTATATTGGCTTTGACTTCTCTTGTTAGCCAAGATTGTGTCATACTTCTTCCTCTGGGATTCCAAATTCCATCAGAAATTCCAGCCATTGCTGCTCTACCATCATCCCTGCCAGCGTTCTTTTCCAATCAATTCTGGCCAACTCCTTTCTCATGCCTCTGCAATTATGGGAGCTTTGGACCAATAAAGAATGGTGCACACTGAATTAGCTGTATACACATGAATTGTCGAATGACAAAAAACTTGAACTTGAATTGCTTTGCCTGACTGTGGTGTCTGGAACCAGCAATGGGTTCCCTAGTGAAGATGCTGCTACCAATTGAAATACGTGAAACCTCTTCATTGAGAATTCAGTGAACTTTTGGAGTTCTATCCCAAACAATTGCTGAGTATATTCAGGTAGTTTGATTCCTTTAATATACAAAAATCTAAGAATACACAGTCAGCACTAGCAAGTTGCATGACAGCAAAAAAAGGTTATGACTTTAGCAAATAATGAAACAGGGATAGAGCCAAATGGCCCACTACTGCTTCTATGCCTTTATATGTATTTTAACTATTTCCTTTGTGGGACCCTAAAAATGTAAGTAGTGCTGTGTGAATGCAAGTAAGGGCTGTGATATATTTCACACCTTAAAGGCAGGAACAGTCACACTGCTCTCATAAGTAACCAAAAATGGGACAAATCACAGTATCAAGGAACTAATTGGGAAATGTGCTGGCTTTGTGTCTCTGCATTATGAACATTCAGGTTTCCACTGTTTGCAGCAACACTCCGGTCTGATTATAAGAGACAAGTGCCCCACCAGCAAAATATAGAGACATTTTCAGGGTTTAATATACTGTACATTTAAAAAACTTCACAGGAGTCCCCTCTTACCTTACCCCAGCTGCCCCAGCCCCCTTTCTCCTACGGTCCACTCACTTCTATCAGATTCCTCCTTCTGCCCCTTTACCTTCTCCACCCATCACCTCCCAGCTTACTTTATTCCCCCCTCCCCACTCCTATCACCTTCTGGCTTGGGCTCCCAATGCCACCACCCCAACCTTCTTGTTCTGGTTTCTTTACCCTTTCTTTCCAGTCCTGATGAAGGGTCTTGGCCCAAAATGTCAACATTTCGCATTACAAAGAGGCTTTTCGCTTTTACAAAAATTTATCCGATATAAATTAGTGGTTCTTTGCTTTACACCATTTCTGCTTAAGAAAGATTTCATAGGAACGCTCTACCTTTGTAAAGGAAGGGGAGAAGACACTTATATAATATACAACCTGAAATTCTTACTGCCTGCATATTTCCACGAAACTGGAAAACCCCAAAGAATAAATGATAGAGAAAACATTAAGAACCCCAACAACCCCCTCACACACAAGCAGCAGCATAAGCATCAACCTTCCCCTCCTTTTCCCCCACCTATTCCAGCGGGGCATCAGCCCCACCATCCACCATGCAAGCACAGCAAAGCTCTCTAAAGAGACCATGAGCTAGAGTTCAACAAAAACTAGTGTCCATCCCAACACTTCAAGATCTCAATAGGCCCTCCCTCTCACTAGGAGAGAGTGGGGCGGGAGGGGGAAGAGGGGATCACTTCTGCCACAGATGGCTCCTGACCTGCCAAAATCCTCCAGCATTTACTCTGAACACAGGAATATGATGCTTAAGCTCCAACAGCCAGCTAGCAAACTAGTCTCCACTAAACACACAAAGCATTTTCAATGCTCCACATGAGGATATTTAATTTGGAGGGTGACAGGGAGTTGGGGTGGAAATCAGCTGTAAAACACTAATTGCAAACAATATATGCTGAGTTTAAAAAAATGTACTTTTTAATGATTATTTCTGCTGAGACATTGTTTAGTTTTAGGCAGTGTAACAAAACACCAACATAATCACAGAGCAACAACTTCAGCATTTAATCAAACGTAAAGTTAAACGGCAGGCGTGAGCAAGAAAGCAAACATTCTGACTATCAAGCATTCAGTCCACGTCAACAGCCTGACAGTACATAAGCATTTTCATGACTGTTATTCATTGATCATATAACATGCGCACTAAAAAACCACTGGGATAAAACTCTTGGCATAACTAGTCTTTTCAGAGATTTATCATCCATTTTGATACACAGCGACTAATGGAAAACAAAATTCAGTTGCTTTGTTTACAATGTAGCACAATGAACAATGTTTATACTCATTTTAAAATCAAATTTAATGCCGCCCAGAGCGGCAGACCACTTTGTGTACCTAGCATAAATCTCTCCCACTAGATCCCTTGGTTTAAGCCCCTCATGACTCATCTCCTTCCACTACATGCACTCAATGGCCACTTTATTAGGTACACCTGTCCGTCACTGCAACATCTATTTGGCCAATCCTGTGGCAGCAGCTCAATGCATAAAAGTAAGCAGAGATGATGAAGAGTTGTTGTTCAGGCCAAACATCAGAATGGGTATGAACTGTGTCTTTGACAGTGGAATGATTGCTGGTGGCAGACGGTGGCTTGAGTATCTCAGAAATTGCTGATTGGCTGAGATTTTCACAACTATCTCTACAGTTTAGAGAGAATGGTGTGAGAAACAAAAATATCCTGCGAGTGGCTACACTGTGGGGAAAAAATGCCTTGTTAATGACATCAGAGGAGGATGGCCAGACGAGTTCAAACTGACAGGAAGGCGAAAGTAACTCAGATAGCCACACATTGCAACAGTGGTGTGCAGAAGAGCATCTCTGACACAACACATCGAACCTTGGGCTACAGCAGCAATAGGGCACACCGGGTTCCACTCCTGAAGTTAATAAAGTGGCCAGTGAGTGACAGATGACTAACATAGCATCAATAGGTACCAAAAATCCAGCCTTTTTCCACCTACGCTTTTTTTTTTAAAAACAACCTCCCAAAGCCATAGTGGTTCCTAGAACTCTCATTTACTTACCTTTGAGACCCCAACTTGACATTGAACCTTAAATTCAAACTGAGAAATCTGATTGCAGAGTGTCTACCTAACCAGGCACTGATCTGAATCAAAGTTGGAAATAATCCTGGGCTGTGCTGCTCAGCAGGTTATTCAGAGACTGCCTCTACACCATCTTGGGAAAGCCAAGCAGTTTCTCGTTCTCTGGGATAACCCCAACACTCAAGGAGTGGCTGTAATTTGATGTAACCAAAAATTCCATCAGCAAGGCATCCTAAGCAGAAACAGTACATCAACTTTCCATTTCAAAAACAATCCGACATAGAAGGAAGCCCTTTTGCCCATTCCATGTTTCATACAAGGACAGAGAGTAACAGTTTGTGCACTGGGATTGGAATTCGGAGACAAACACAACAATCGTGCTCAGGAACACATTATACTTTCCAGAATTTAGGTTCTTTGTTTTGAATAACTACAATGAAATCGAGGCAAAAGGATGGAGTTACAGGCTCTGTCACATGCACAACTCCACAGAAGACAATGAGCCAAGTCAACCATCCATTTGCCTCTCTAGGACTGAGTGATACCTCTCAAACATCTGTTCCAAAACAGAGGTTTACATAGAGCAAGTGAGGTTTAAAAAACACCCAAAACTGAGAGATAGGCAGATTTGTTTTATTAACAGAATGTTTTGTCAACTTTGAGAGATGGAAGACAATCGTTTCAGTTTATTGGTGAAACTGAAGGTGATAGAAAGCAAACTGCCTGAGAGATATTGTGAAGTGTTTTTGTTTGTACATAATATGGAGTGTTTGTTAAGTGATATGACTTCCTGTCTTAATATTGTACAAATTCTGGAGCTGCTGCAGTTTTAGAAATAGTTCTGAACATTCCTTGTCACTTCTTGTCACTACAATACTAAAAACGATCCAAATAATTTGTTGGGCCCTTAATTACATACCACGCAAACACAAAATTTGGTAAGACATAATTGAGAGCAATAACACCAAAAGCTTTGTAAGGTTGTTAACTCTTAACTTTATCCCAGATACAAAAGCAGTTTCAAACAGACTGAACAGAAAAGCACAAGCAGACATGAACCTTATACATTATATAAAAAAGTTAACATGTTCAAAGTGTCACCCAATTGTTTTTGAAGTTTTGTCATTAGTTATCTTGACAAAATAGCTTACTGACAGTAAAAAGTTACATAAAAATCTAAAAAGACGTCATTACATTAAACATCTCAGAATCTTAAATTTTTGATTCTTTTGCATCTTTTCTTTAATTTTACAATTACTACTACTATATGACACAAAATGCCAGAAAATTGAGGTGTGTCATACACCCAAACAGAGCTTTTAAAACCTTTTTACAACTGACTGCTCATAGAATTATTCTGTGTTTAATCTTTTAAAAAATGGTTTGGATAATAGCTTCAGCATTGGTTCTACTGCGTGCCGGAGCTCTGCGATCCTCCTGAGTAATTCCCGTAGTTGTAGTTCCCATAGTATTGATTCCACTGATTCTGGCTCTGGTAATACTGGCTCCACTGCTGAGCGTACTGCAGAACAAACAAAGTTACATTCATACTCCTGGGTTGCATTCGCAGACCTTGGGAGACATTTCAAAAGCATCTCTTTAAAGCGAGCATTCGGTTGGCTGAGGACAATGCTTCTAGGACAGCACTCCCCAAACTTTTTTATGCCATGGTCCCCTACCATTAATTGTGGACACCAGGACGGGAACTCCTGTTCTAGGAGACTGGGCGTGATAAACCATCAAACAGTACAGCACAGGAACAGACCCTTCAGCCCATGATATTGCACTAAACTAAGTAAAACAAGTAAATATCTAACATAACTAATTTATTCTGCCTACACATTGTCCATATCCCTCCATTCTCTGCATATTGATATACCTACCTAAGAGAGACTCTTAAAACTTACATCATTATTTGTCTCCACTACCATCTGTGGTGGTACATTCCAGGCACTGAGTTAAAACAAAACTTGCCCTGCACATCTGCTTTGTAAAAGCACAGTGGTTAAAACAATGCTTTACAGTATCAGTGACCCAGGTTCAACTCCCACTGGCCTCTATAAGGAGTTTGTACGTTCTCCCCGCGACCACGTGGGTTTCCTCTGGGTGCTCCAGTTTCCTCTCAGTCCAAAGACGTACCGGTTGGTAGGTTAATCGGTCTCTGTAAATTGTCCCACGATTAGGCTAGGGTTAAATCAGGGGTTACTGGGCAGCATGGCTCAGAGGGCTGGAAGAGCCTAAATTTACCCTCCTTACCTTAAATGCATGCCCTCTAGTATTAGATGTTTCAACCCAGTGTACTGTACCTATGCCTCTCATAACCTTATAAAGTTCTGGTCTCCTCTCAGCCTTTACCTCAGCAGAGAAAACCATCCCAATTCGTCTAATCCAGGAGTTCCCAACCTGGGTTTCAGGAACCCCTTGATTAATGGTACTGGTCCATAGCATAAACCCCTGGTCTAACTTTTCCCTTCACACATGCTCTCTAATCCAGGAAGCATCCTGCAAACCTCTTCTGCACCTTCTCCAAAGCCTCCGTATCCTTACCACAAAAGGGCGATCAAGAATTGAATTCGGTCTAACCAGAGTTTTATAAAGGTGCAACACAGTTTCCCAACTCTTGAACTCAATGCCACAACTTATAAAAGGCAAAAATCACAAGAGATTTTAGAGATCTGGAAATCCAGGGCTGGAGGAACTCAGCAGGTCAGAAAGCATCTATTAAGAAAAATAAAGAGTTGACGTTTCAGGCAAAGATCCTTCATAAGTTCTGGTCGCCCAACTATAGGAAGGATGTTAAGGCTTCAGAAAGGGGGCAAAAGAGGTTTACCAGGATACTTCCTGGTTTAGAGGGCACATGCTATCACGAGAAGCTGGATAAACTTGTTTTTTTTAAAAAAAGAGTAGCGGAGGCTGAGGGGAGGGCTTGAGAGGTTTATAAGATTGAGAGGCACAGATAAGAGTAAACAGGGAATCATCTTTTTCTCAGAACGGAAATGAGTAATACCAGAGGGCGTGCACTGAAGCAGAGAAAGGTAGGTTCAAAAGGGATATGAGGGGTAAGTATTTTACTCGGAGAGTGGTGGATGCCTGGAATGAGCTGCCTGGTACGGTGACAGTGGCAAATGTTGTCATTGTTGAGAGCCATCGAGTCACTGTTGACTCATGACGACCCTATGGATAGTATAGCTGTCCAGAGAGTTTTCATGGCGAGGTACAGAAGTAGATTGACAGGCCTTTCCTCCGCAAAGATTCAGCCGCTGCCCAGGTTAGGACCTGGTCAAATTCAAACTCAGGACTATCGCTTTGAAGTCCAATGCCGATGCCACTACCCCACTAGCAGGCAAATACATTACAGGCATTAGAGACAGTGAGGAACATGGGAGGGATATGGACACCGTATAGGTAGAAGGGATTTGTTTTTTGAATTTTTAGCTGGTTCAGCACAACACTGTGGGCCGAAGGGCCTGTTCTTGTGCCGTACTCTTTTATGTTCTGTGGCAAGAAGCCGTGCCCTTCTTTACCACCTTTTCAACATAAACAGCCAATGCCCAACATGCACCAAGATGCATTTGAACACAATCTATCCCAAGCACAGAGCACCTCCAAAACAGAGCCTACACAACGCCTCATCAAGAATCTTAGCAGGCCATTTCTGGCCTATTTATACTCTGACTTTAATTTCATATTAAATGTGACAACAATCAGAAAATGCCTTCAGTATGTGGCTGGAGGAACTCACCTGCTGGTACTGGTTTGGATACTGCTGACTGTAAGTTTGTGTGGCAGTTTGGGGTTGAGTATAGCCTTGGCTGTAGTTCGCATAGCTGCCGTAGGTGCCATAGTTGTAACTAGGATTGTATGCTTGACTGTAGCCCTGGCCGTAGGTCTGCCCGTACGTTACCGGTGCTGGCGCAGGCGCTGGCGCTGGTGGTGCAGGAACCGGTGCTGGTGGTGGTGGAGGTGGCGCAGGAGCCGGTGTCGTTGTTGGCGCGACTGGCGTTGGCTGAAGCGGGTATGAAACATGGTTAAGTTCTGCTGCAGGGTTAGCTGTTTCAGTTTTATGCTATTTGGTACTATAGACACACTGATGTTCTAAACCTGGGCAAATACCCCTTTAGTACAGCTGGATGGAGGATCTTTCTTGGAGTCCTAATAGGCCAAATGGCTGCCAGAGGCCAATTCAAAAGTCAAATAACACTCTTCTAGTTCCATGAAGCTTACCTAGTTCAAGCCCCACGCTATATATGGCATGGTAGTAAATACTGTGAAGTTCTGATCCCTATACGTAAGAAAGGATAGGGCCAGAGGTGGTTTACAAGAATGTACCTGCAAATGAAAGGGTTAACGAGTGCCGAGCATTTTATGACTGTAGGCCTGTCCTCACAAGACGAGTGAGGGGAGACTCCATTGAAAGGACTAGATCAAGTAGATGTAGAGGGAATATTTCCAATAGTGGAAGAGTCTAGGATCAGAGGGCACAGCCTCAGAATAGGACGTCCATTTAGAACAGAGATGAGGAGGAATTTCTTTAACCAGAGGGTGGTGAATCTGAGGAATTCACTGCCACGGGTGGCTGTGATATCACCGGGCATACTTAAAGCAGAGACTGATAGGCTCTTGATTAGAAGGCAGGAGAATGGGGTTGAGTGGAGAAAAATAAATCTTCTATGATGGTAATTATATGATGGTGTCTCAGAGCTGGATGTGTCTGCATCCATGCCACTCCCCGCCCCCAGCACTCCTCTGCCACCTGTCTCACACCCCTCCCACGGCACTCTACCCTCACCAGTCCCAACATCCTTTCCTTCTGCCAGATTTACAAATTCGCTCTCCTCTCCATGGTGACAAATACAGTACTGTGCAAAAGTCTTAGGCACCCTAGTTATATATGTGCCTAAGAGTTTTGCACAGGGTGATACATATTTATGGTCTTATGGACAAAGCCTGGCTGTCACTTCTGTGAAATGATGATGAAAAGCTGCATTGGTGAACACGATGTTGATGACTGCTAAGCATGCACCAGGTGATGTGCCTCCATTAAACACTACAGGGAAAAAGATAATCTGCTTCAGTTGAGAAAAACTGGTTACTAAGTGGTCCTCCAAGAACAGTGAAAACATCAAAAGTCAATCAATGGAACTTAGCAGCTTGAAATTCCCTTGAAGATGCAAAAAGCTCTGCATAAATATTCAGAAAAGTAAAAACTGCTGCAAATTAAGAAGTGAAAATGTTGGAAATACTCAGCAGGTCAGGCAGCATGTGGGAAGAAAAACAAGCAGCAGCTGACCTGAAACACTATTTCTCTTACCACACTTTTCTATATTATGTATAAACATGAGCTCTTTTCACGTTCTCAGATACCAATGCTGATGACAGAAATCCTGCAGGCAGGCTGCTGACTCCACTTCAGTAAGAGTTGGGAAGAACCTCTATTCCAGCTCATTTACTTATTCAGAATCAGGTTTAATGTCACTGGCATATGTTGTGAAATGTGTTAACTTTGTGGCAGCAGTACAATACAATAATAGAAAAGCCATGAATTACAGAAATATATATTATTAAATAGTTAAATAAGTAGTGCAAAAATAGAAATATAAAGTAGTCAGGTCATGTTAAATGTCCATTCAGAAATCTGATGGCAGAGGGGAAGTGGTGAATCTCTGAGTGTATGCCTTCAGGCTTCTGTAGCTTGTTCCTGATTGTAGCAATGAGAAGAGGGCATGACATGGGTGACAAGGGTCCCTAATGATGGAGCCCACCTTCTTGTGGAAAATGCCCTGGATATTACAGAGCTTGTGCCCGCGATGAATTTACAATTCTCTGCAGCTTATTTCACTTTTCTGCAGTAGCCCCCTCCCTCAGTATCAGTAGCCCATTCTATCATTTGACAGTGATTACCATGCTCTGATTGTAGGTGGTCTTGTTGTAGGTTGGTGCTCGCGCCATGTTGTAGCTGTGGGTCCGACTGTAGGTGCCACGGTTGTTGTTACTGTTGCTGGGCCAGCGGTTCGGTGGGTTACTTCCACGGTTGTAACCTGCATATTTAAAAAAAGACAGGCGGGTCATATTCATGGTGAGCAAGTACTCTTTACAAAAGGCAAGGACTACCTAGCAAAAGTTAAACAGGATTGTGTCATTCAGTTCCATGAGCCAATTCTGGCATCTAATGACACCTAGAACCTGCTTCCAGCCTACTGCTTTGTTCTCAGTAAACACACTTACACACATGTATTCACTCAGACACAAACACTGCCTTGCCATTCTGCAGTCGTTGCAGTGAGTGTAAGCACTTCAATGTCTTCCCTGGTATATTCTCATAATTAACGCACTGGGTTCCCCTGCACTGCTATGTATATTCAGAGTCAGACAGCCAGTTTAGTTTAATTTTACTCTTTATTTGTACTAACAGTAAGTGTGTGATTGTGCTGAACGTTCGTGTTTCACACTGTCGTTTCCCAACAGTCACATGGCGTCTACTGGCTCCTGAATCAAGTTGGCTTTATGGTATCTTTTCCGCCATACACGGTGGGTAATGGGGATGTGTAAATGTGCATATATTGTTTGTATGCTGTATTTAAGGTAGATACTTCTGCTTATTTTATAATATGATTGCAACTACATTATGTGATGCATCATTTTCTAATTCATGTATTGTCTTAAGTTAATTTTGTTGGTAAATTAAGATGGTATGTCCTAGTGCCTAAAAGAATACTTTTTACCCTCAGCAAGAGAGGGATAGGGGCTGCCGGGAGTTCACACTGGACAAGAATAAGTATGGAGATTCTATAAAAAAACACAAAATGCTGGCAGAACTCAGCAGGCCAGACAGCATCTATGGGAGGAGGTAGTGATGACGTTTTGGGCCGAAACCCTTCATCAGGAGTTACTATTGTGTTTTCTTGTAGATAGCATTTTGTGAATATTGGTATTCATCTTTTTGCTATTTTTACTAATTTCTGTAAGTTTGATTTTTGACACACCTAATAAAGCCAGCTGGTGGCGTAGTGGCATCAGCGCTGGACTTCGGGGTGAGCAGTGCTGAGTTCGAATCTGGCCGGCTCCCCTGCACGCTCACCATCCGTGCCTGAGTTGAATATCGAGCTAGCAACTCAACCTCATTTTAAAAAAAACCTGCAAAGGAATGGGCTTTTAGATGCCCAATCACACCGTATGATGAGCAATCACCAAAAAGATTGGTGCAAAAAGCTTGTTATGATGGCACCCCGACGATTCCACCAGGAGTTAAGGGTGCGCGCACACACATACACACACACCCCTACCTAATAAACACTCTAAGCGATTCCAACCATACTTTCTTTGTTCATAACCCACGTACCTAACACAGCGATCCCAGTTTTGGCTGTATTTTTGGAGGAAAATGAGTGAGGATTTTATGCCTACATGTGAAAGTACTTTAAACCTGAGTTTGAAAGGCATCAGTCATTGAGAGATAGAACACAGCAACAAGTTTATGCTGCCCAAGAAGCATCTACTTTCACACTGATGCTACCCTAACTCACTTCATTCTCTCCACATTCCATTGGCTCCCCGTTTGATTCCTCCTCTTGGGTACATATTAGAGGGGCAATTACCCTACCAATCTGTACTTTTTGGTGCAAGGGAGATCATGTAAACTGCTCACAGTCAGCATCAGAATAGAGCATGGAAACAAACTCTTCAGCTCCACTCGCCCACACTGACCACGGTCCCCAACAAGCTGATCCCACTTGCCAGAGGTCAGGATTAAATCAAGGTCACTGGAGTTGTGAAACACGAGTTAAGTCACTGTAGTACCCAGATAGAACATTACAGCAGAGTGGAAGCCATTCTGCCCATAATGCTGTGCGGACCCCTTAACCCTACTCTAAGATGCATCTAGCACTTCACTCTCCCATAGCTCATTTTCGTATCATTCATTCATGTGCCTATCTAAGAATTTCTTAAATGCCCCAAATGCCTCTACCACCACCCTTGAGGGTGTTCCAAGCACCCATCATTCTATGTGTAAAAAAACTAATCTCTGACAGAGTCATAGAGAAGTACAGCACAGAAAGAACCCTTCAGCCCATTTAGTCCATGCCAAAACCTTCAACTGCTTACTCCCATCGATCTGCACCAGGACCATAACCCTCCATACCTCTACATATCTAAACTTCTCTTAAAAGTTGAAATCAAGCTCACATACACCACTTGTGCTGGCAGCTCGTCCCACACTCTCACTACCCTCTGAGCAAAGAAGTTTCCCCTCAAATTCCACTTACACTTTTCACCTTTCACCCTTAACCCATGACCTCTAGCTGTAGTCCCATGCAGCCTCAATGGAAAAAACCTGCTTGCATTTACCCTATTTATACCCCTCATAATTTTGTATACCTCTGTCAAGTCTCCTCTGAATCTTCTATGTTCTAAGGAATAAAATCCTACCCAACTTTATCTTTCCTTATATGTCATGTCCTCCAGATGGCACATCCATCTAAATCTTCTCTGTACTCATTTCAACTTCATTTACATCTACCCTTGTAGGCAGGTGACCAAAACTGCACACAACAGTCCAAATCAGGCTTTGCCAAGATCTTATACAACTTCAATATATACTTTCCTGCAATCACTTTAAAATTTTGCCCCCTTGTATAAGCCACTTCCACACCAGGAAAAGGTCTCTGACTGTCCACATGACCTATGCCTCTTCCAGGATCAAAGTAAAATTAATTCTCCTTTCAAAATCATTAAGTGCTCAATAGAGTGGTGAACAAATCACCAGAGGGATTTCCAAAGGAGTTCGGCATAAATTGGAATTGTCATGAGCTATAATTACTAACCTCCACGGAATCCACCACGGTTGAAGCCACGAGATCCCTGCCCACCACGATTGTCAAATCGGTTGAAGTTTCCTCGGCCACGGAAGCCAGAAGACCGGTTGTCGAAGCGTTTCTCAGGGGGAGGGATGGCCCGTTTTCCTTCCTCGTTGTACTCGCTCACCAGCTTCTCGGACTCCTCCTTCTGAAGCTCGACGTAAGTCACGTCTTCTAGGAAATCATCTACGACTGGCAGGGTGAAGTTCGCTACGTGCCACAGAGAGAGGGAAGAGAGAGAAAACAAGACATAGCAAGGAGAGAAGTTAATGGCATCACCAAGAATTGGTAATATTAAAAAGTGAGCTGGCGCAGGAGGGCCCTTGGCGCCAGTGATCCAACACCACTTGTCACTGGGAGGAAGCGGTGTTCAAAGAAAACAAAAAGGTGATTCGGCCTCCAGGAAACTGCTCCTTAATTTCCAAGCAGATATGTTTGGCATAAATGTGGAAACTGGCTATCATCAAAACGCAGTTATGGACATCCCATAATTTAGAAATTCTGGCGATGCCCATAACAATCTCAGTGTACTGACCTCAGGTCTACAGGGCGTACGTCTGATAAAGACGGCAAAGATGGTGAAATGGGTTTGATGCGGTATAAGTAATAAAGAATGAGAGGGAAGAGAGCTCCCTGACTTAGCACTTTTTTTTCCTTCCAACTGTTTTTTTAATATATAAAAAAACAGGATTTGCATTTCTAGATTCCTACCTTTCATTTCTAAAACTGCATGATCAGGCACATCCTTTCCTTCCTCATCAGTGCGTTTTATTGTCCGTTCTTTTAAATCGGCATCCGTAGGACAAATTACAATAGCCTTGCGTTGAAACCCTTCAAAAGGACGCATTTTTCGTCTCTGTGCTGATCCATAAACATTTGTCTAGCAATGTGACAAAGAAGAGGCAAAATTGTTTATTATTTGTTGCTTGGCTTGCAGACAACGAGGCCTGTAAATTACGAAATAAACACTTTCACCCCTCATAGCTCAAAAGCTTTCAAGCAGGGTGGGTACCTCTGCCCCTTTCCTCTCAAAAAGAAAACTTACCGTTCTGTTTGGAATCGCCGTACTGAACTTTTTTTTAAAAGTGATTACATAAATCCGATGTGGGCTTGTTTGCAAGACTGAATATCAGGTTTGAGAAGGTTCTTTGCTGCTCCATAATTTATGTCAACCAATACTTTAATGTTAAACTTCTTGCCTTTTATTGGCCAGCTTAACTGGTTCCTGTCCACAGTTGCTGTCTGATATGTCAATCATTTATAACAACCACCACACCTCCATTTTACAACGCATCTGATCTTTCAAATAAAATCACATCACAATCAGGTGTAGTATCACCAGCTTATGTTATGAAATTTGCCATCTCCAGCAGCAGTACCACGCAATACGTAAAAAACCTGAATTACGGTATCTATCATATACGCTGATTGACAATGTTAATCTCCTATCCCAGCACCTGTCAAAGGACTCTATTGATACTTCCAATCCAATAGCAGTAACAAACTGCTACAAAATAAGCCCAACTACTAATACGCAAAGTGCACAACGCTACAAGCTTCCCTTCCTCAAAGCTATCTAATTTTGACCAAACAAAATATAGCATACAGCTAAGCTCAGTTTAAATGCTAAATATAAATTACAATTAATAAAAAAAAGCACGTTCAATTAAACTTCAAATTTGTTAAGATAGCTCACTCATTACCCACCCCAACCTTCCTCTAATCCCCACTCTGACATTTTACCTCTTCTCCCCTGCCCTGCCTATTACTTCACCCTGGGTTCCCTCCTTCCTCCCCTTCTCCTGTTGTCCACTCCCCTTCTTCTCCAGTCTTTGACCTTTATCACTGACCTGGCTTCACCTACCACCTTCTAGCTAATCTCCATCCTTTCCCAGCACCTTTCCCCTTCTTTCTCAGTCCTGGGGAGGGGTCTTGGCCCAAAACATCGACTGTTTATTCATGTCCATAGATGTTGCCTGACCTGCTCAGTTACTCCAGCATTTTGTGTGCGTTGCTCTGAATTTCCAGCATCTGCAGACTATCTCTAGTTTTTGATTGTCACTCATTACATGCTCCTCCTGCATCATTCCCTCAGAGCATCGACTGGCTAATAACATAAACAAGTTTGACAGATGTATATGAAAATGGCCCGAGTATGTTTCAGAAATATCAGTTTGGGCACTTTTTTTGTTTTTGCTGGCGATCAGGTAGCTCGCCTGTCAATAGTGCCAGAATGTGATGGTTTGATTTCTTTTATATACAGAATTTGTATTGTGTAATTACCCTCCACACTGCAATTTGCTGGAAAACTAATCCCAGTTTTATCAGGGCACTCTTTTGTATGGTCAGTCATGAGTAACATTTAAGTAGACAATGCCGGGTAGAGAAACAAGTGAACTCTTTGTTATTGCCTGCTCTGCTTACAGTTCAGGGGCTGATACAATGCAGTTAATGCTCTGGGTTTTTAAGACTGGCTTGTTCACAAAAATCTCCATAACTGTTTCAGATCTGCAACCCCACTGACAATGTGTAGATTCATCCATCAGCAACTGTTTTCAGGTGCCACTTGACTACAAATAACAGTAATTCCAAGTTGCGCATTTCAGTCTTCTGTGCAACACCCTCTCCAACTGTCTCTACAGAATAGACTATCACTCACAATTCCTTCTTTCACACCATCACCCACACACTTTAAATAACAGATCTTAATGTTTCTGCTGACCTATTTTATTCTATTCTGTGGAAAATCTCAGATTCATTACTATCTGCTTAACTTCTGGGGATTGTGTTTTGTTGGAACCACTTACAGTTTTGAAATAACAAAAATAATCATGTTCAGTCCACAGATGTAGTTAATACTTTCTGAAGACTTCAATTGAACTTGTTTTTATCTAAGTGTTCATTAAAACCCTTTGAAACACAAATTTTAGAAAGCTGTACCCAAGTTTAAAACTAATCTGAAACGGAAGTAGTACTTTCACAATCCAAGGGCAAGGCGTTTCAGCCAAACCACTTGAATAGCTGACATTTTGGCATGAATAGACTTCATTGAGACCGTAATAAGATACAGGAGCAGAATCGGGCCATTTCATCCTAGCTATCCCTTCCCCTCTCAGCCCCAATCTCCTGCCTTCTCCCTGTATCCCTTCATGCCCTGGCTAATCAAGAATCTATCAACCTCTGCCTTAAATATACCAAAGGCCTCCACAGCTGCCTGTGGCAAAAAAATTCCACAGATTAACCTCTGGCAGTTAACACCTTTTCACTTAAAATTTTAAGAATACTAAGCTAGAGATCATAAGTTCTTTCATACTTGCAAGTGTATGTTTATAGTGTAGAACAAACATGAGATCTTTTCAACAGGCACAGAGATGCCCAATTCCTTTTCCTTATACTATTGGCAACATTCACTCAGCTGCCATTTTAATAAATACAGGAGTGCAACCTGGTGTGGTCTTCTGTAGCTGTAGGGCATCCACTTCAAGGTTCAACATGTTGTACGTTCAGAGATACTCTTCTGCGCATCACTGTTGTAACACCTAGTTATCTGAGTTTCTGTCACCTTCCTACCAGTCTGAACATTCTTCTCTGACCTCTCCCATTAACAAGGCATTTTCACCCAAAGAACTGCCATTCACTGGATGTTTTTTTTGTTTCTCTCACCATTCTCTGTAAACTCTAGGCACAGTTGTGTGTGAAAATCCCATGAGATTTCTATTCTATTTCTGGTGTTCCCACAACCGATGATCTCACATTAAGGACTCTTTATCTTGTTATTTCATGCTTTCATTATTTATTGCTATCTGTTTACACTTGCATTTGCACAGTTATTCATTAATCCTGTTTACATTTACTGTTCTATAGATTTGTTACGTTTACTCGCAGAAAAACGAATCAAGGGTTGTACGTGGTAACATGTATGCATTCTGACAATAATTTTTACTTTGAACTTTGAGATCAGTAGTTTCTGATGTACTCAAACCAACTTGCCTGGCACCATCAATCACTCCACATTCAAAGACACTTGGATTACATTTCTTTCCCACTCTAATGTTTGGTCTGAACAACAACTAATCCTTTTGACTGTGTCTGCATGTTTTTATACACTGAGTTGCTACCAAATGATTGGCTGATTAGATATTTGTGTGTATATATAAGAAACTAAACAATAATTAAAAGCTCATTGATCAGAAGTAAAACAAATAACCAACTTCCTTTACTCAAGCATTTTTACTAATATATGTAATCTTCACTGGAAGTTCTCACTATCAATTTGAGCCAGCATAAAATTGGCTTGACTTGCATTTAGAATTCAAGGTACTATCACATCTGGTTTGCAGAAATTAAGGAGCAGAAAGAATCAAAAACCTTTGCAGTAATCAACTGCAACAATCTCACCAAGCGTACACATGAAATTTACATGTTTTAAGTGCATTCCAAGATGCATTATTTGGAATTTCTTCAGGGTACATGGAAGATCTCAGCTACCTAATTGACTTTTCATGTAAGAGTGCTGGAGAAATACAGCTAATTCCTTTAAATATATATATATTTTTTAAAACCAACCCAAACTGGATGAGCTAATAGAGGAATTGACAGCAATTTGTATGTTCTCCCCGTGACCACGTGGGTTTCCTCCAGGTGCACCAGTTTCTTCCCACAGTTGTCCCGTTATTAGGTCGATAGGTGGCACACCTCTAAGGGCCTACTCTGCGCTGTACCTCAAAAAATAAATGGCTGACTAAGTCTCCAAGCTTGATTTTCATTGAAAATATAACATGGATCCCATTTGTTGCACTTAAGTGGTCACCTAGCTCCTGAAGGACTACCCAGATAAAAGTTCTACTCTGTTGACCTTTACTACATCCCCACATACTCACCTATACTCACCAATTCTTCAATAGAGCATCTGTCCCAGACAAAACAACATTTAAGTACTTACCAGGGATACTTACACTTATCCTGTCCCAAAGACTACTCTTTAGACCAGTACTTACCATGCCCATCTTGCAGGTTCTGGAAAGCCAATGTTCATTAGTATTAAAACTTACCTGCACAGCAATTATTTAACAATCAACAAAGTTCCAATCACTACTTTTATATTTTTTTTTAAATCATTTTCTTTTAAAACTTATTAACAATGGAGATCACTTACTCACCATAGATCTTTTATTTTCTAAGCAGCACAACATTAAATCTTGTTTTTACTTTTGTTCTTTACTTGGTGTGAAGATTTTCATGTGATCCCCAAGCAATGAAATAAAATCGTTTTAAGTTTTACAACATTTTCATTAAATATTACAAGAGATTTAGTTTACTGATGAGGTATAATTATTTTAATTCCATATGCAGACTAATTTAGGTATCTCATCTAGTGTGTCAGTGATTCATGGAAGCACAACAGTACCTGGTCAAGAATATAGTTGCGTTTCTTGCGAGCGGCAATCTGGATAAGACGGTTCAAGCACTGGGTGGCTTGCTGAATTAGGACGTCCCAACGGCCAGCATAATTGCGTTGACGTCGAAGCCCCATCACCTGTGAAAATGGCAGAGACGCCTGCAGTTGAAAGGACTGGATTCTTTCACTCCCAGTGAGGACTCATTGACTTGGAACCAGCGCAAAAGACCTGTGATTAGGCTTCTCAATCTTTAAGAAACCAATTAGATGAGACAGTCTTCTGCAGTCACTGACCAAACTTATTTTTTACAATCCCAGTTTCTGACACCATAGAAAGAAAACAATTCGCAATTCATGCAGAAGTGTCACTTTTTGCATTAAAGGAAACCACAGATCAAATAACATTTTAAGTTCAGCCTACCCGCATTGATTATTCAACATTTGAGATTGTACCTGTATTATGATTTTCTGTAGCAGAATCAAAAATTAAAAACATCACTGCATTTATTGCAAACTGACCTTTGACTCTCTTGCAGCAACACTACTGGAAAAGGTTAATCATGGATTTGCATTTCTACGCAATTCCTCCATGCAGACATTATGAAAAATCCAACCAGCATCGCTAATGGATGCTACAAAAGAAAGTTTTCACTTAAGCATCATTTTTATTTTAAGCTTTGCACATGGAACCCAGGTTTAAAACACTATTGTGGAAAGCTGAACTCATCAAGTTCAACGACGTATAATTCAGGAACACAGATTAAGAAAATAGGTACCTCTACACACCATGTACCTACCTTCATCTTCTCCATGATGGCATTTGTACCAAGGATGTTGTACTTCTTCCGTGGGTTGCTGGCTGCGTGCATTGCAGCCCATGTTGTTTTCCCTGCTGCAGGGAGTCCAACCATCATCAGGATCTTTAAAAAGAAAGACAACTTTGGAACCGTGATTCATTAAGGTGCAGCTCTTCCCATTCTCTCCAATTTCCAGTTAGCCCCAGCTTTTCCCCTTCAATAAATGACGACCTACCCAACTTACACATGCATGGCATCTCTAATGTGGTGAAACCCATTCAGTAATAAGACAATGCTATCACACAAAATCTGACACAACAGACAAATCAATCTGGTAGGTAGCCGAAGAAACAGCTGCCCAGAGTGGAATAACAAAATGATCAAGAATGAAAATCTACATTTTTTAAAATTAGGTCTTTCATGATTCTACTGTGGGTAAATCAGTAGACTGCAAAGACAAGTGGGGTTAGTGGGGTTAGAAATGCTGCTTCAGTCATAAACCTATTTCTTGTACATCTGTCTATATAGTCTCAAACGCAAATGGGAAAGATGCAACTATACTTCATTCTGCTTAATTTCATTCCAAAGTCAGTACCTAATAATGTATATAAAATGTTTAATATAAAAAATTGGAAAAAAACAAATTTATATTATATATAAGTATGTATGTAAGAAAAATGGAGGGTTATGGGGTAGTGTGGGTTTAAGTACTTTTGTTTTAAGGATTATATGAGTCGGCACAACATGGAGGGCTGAAGGGCCTGTACTGTGCTGTAGTGTTCTATGGTTCCATTAGGCACACATATATAACCAGGGCACCAAGACTTTTGCACAGTACTGTATTTGTCAACATGGAGCAGAGAACGAGTCTGTTGGGAGCAAAGGTTGTTGGGAATGACCAGGATGAAGCACCATGGGACGGGTGTGGAACAGCTGAAAAGGACTGCCAGGCCAGGGGTGCAGAAACACCCTGAGACACTAGGCAAGGTCATTCGATTCCTCTCCCTTGCCCACCCCCCCCCCCACTCACAGCGCACAATAAAGATCCATAACAGAATTAGGTTTATCTTCACTCACGTGTGTCATGAAATTTGTTTTATTTTGTTCTTTGTACTACACTACTATGCAAAACTCCTGAGACTGTATTTGTACATTTAGATCCTTTCTTAGCTTTAGTTTGTATTCAAATGTACTTATCAGAAATCTTACATCTGAACTCAAACCTTTACATGAAAGCAGTAAGAATAAACACATATGGGCCTAGATTAAGCAACAACAAAGCTATTGAATGGACTGTCTTTGCGCAGCAGCAATCTTCAAAAACCACATATGAAATATCCTTATTCTCTAAAGGAAGGAGGAAGGAGCAAAACAGAACAGCAAAGTAGCTGACAATAACACGATTCAATATTTTAAAAAAACACAACACAATATTAAGGAATTTATTGCAGGACATTAAGAAAACTACCATACGGTTAAGCAGAGCAATAATGATTTTAGGGAGAACAAATTCAGGGTCAGGAAATTCAATAGATTTTTTTTTAAGAATACACTGAGCAGAATTGATAAAGGAAATCAATAGATTTAGTGTTTAGATGATCAAACTACATGCTGCATAAAAAGGATACTGCATAGGACCAAACATTTTGTGGTAACATTAACAGACAGAAGACCGGTAGGAAGAAAAGGATAAATGGCTCATTTCCATGTTGGTAAGCAGAGCTAGAATCACAAGGAATGATGCTGGGCCATCATCTGTTTCCAATCTATATTAATGACCAAGTGTAATGTATCCAAATTTGCTAACAATACAAAAATCTATGAGACCCGCTATGAAAAGGACACGGGAAGTCTACAGGGAGGAAAACAAGGTTGTGTACTGTGAAAAATACAGCACACCATATATAATACAAGGATTTTCACTGAAAAACAGAGTAACGTGCGAATAGGAAATGACAGGCTGTTGCCAAACAGAGATGCCCTTGTACATAAACATTAGAATGCAGGAACAGCAAGGAATTAGGGAAATAAATGGAGTGCTGGTCTGTATTACAAGGATATGAGAGAATAAACAGAGGGAAATCTTGCTTTAACTATGAAGAAGTTTGATAAGACCCCACCTGAAATAGTGTACACAACCTACAGACTCATTATTAGAAAGATATACTTACACTGGAGGTACTTCAGAAGAAATTCACTAGGCTGATTTCAGAGATGAGGTTGTTTAATGGGGAATGACTGACAATATTAGATCTATAAACTGGAGATCAGAAGAGAGGTGACTTGTTAAAACATGATTCTGAAGGGGTTTGTCAAGGTATTGGTTGAGGATTGCTTTCCTGTGTGGAGGAATATAAAACTTAGGGAGGATGGCCTACCCTGGCTGTTATTTCTAAAGCAATCAACAATACTGTGTGAGTTCCTATTAGCAGTAGCCAAAGACAGCACATTGGGTCAAACAGGAAAGTATAATAAAGGACTCTGTCATGAAATGTTAACCATTTTCTCTTTCTGCAGATGCTGCCTGACCTGTTGAGGTTTCCAGCATCCCTATTTGTTTGAATTTTCAATAGGTAATAAATACAGAGATCCCCACCACCCAGGTCATGCGCTCTTCTTGCTGCTACGATCAGGTAGAAGGTACAGGACTCGCACCACCAGATTCAAGAACAGTTACTACCCCTCAACCATCGGGCTCTTTAATAGAAGGGGATAACTACATTCACTTGCCCCATCATTGAAATGTTCCTACAACTCATGATCTCACGTTAAAGGACTCTTTATCTCATGTTCTCGTTATTTATTTTATATTTGCATTTGTACAGTTTGTTGTCTTCTTCACTCCTGTTGATCTTTTATTGATCCCGTTATAGTTACTATACTATAGATGGAGTAAGTGGGTGAGGAGGAGGGCATGTTGATGCTTTGCAACTGCTTCTGTGTGGAACGGGGGAGAGCTTTGGGGATCTAACATTGTCATTCTTTCTCTAGGGGTTTTTATTCTGTGTCATGGATGTTTGTGGAGAAGAAAGAATTTCAGGTTGTAAACTACATACATTCTCTGATAATAAATGGAACCACTGATTTACTGAGTATGAATCTTAGATAAATGAATCTAAGGAGTTGTATATGGGACTTCGATAATAAAATTTACTCTGAACTTTGGAAGCAACATCCACAACAACACAGTATTGAATAAAAAGCAAATTAACAGAAAGTCTTAGCTTGGAAATTAGCTTGAACAAGGAAATGACTTTATTTTGTCGTCGTTCCCCCCCCCAAAAAAAGACCACTAGATATTAGGTCCCAAGCAACCCTTTGAACCATATCAGTATACCTACTTCACACTCTGCCTTTGTTTTTGGTCCTGATGTCCCTGGCATCCGTTGATCTAAGGGCACATGCTGAATGTATGTGAACCCGTCAGGAATTCTGCACCAGGGATCCTTCTGGCCAAAGTTGAACTCAACAGCACAATTTTTTGACAACACGTGTGGGAACAATGGACGTCCAGCAAGAGCTGATTTTTTGACCCTGAACGCAACACCAAGCCACCTTCCGTTCTTGGTATAGGACATCTCCACGTCTTCACCAACTTCAAAGTTCTAAAGATGCAATAGAGAGTAAATGTCCAGCAATGAAAAATTTCAGAACTTGTTGAAGCAGCTAACAATAAAGTTGCCTTCACACCAGTTTGCTAGATCCTGCTTAGGGAAGAATTGTCAGCCAACGAACAGAGGCCCGAGAGTTATTTCTGACCATCAAGCCAAGATCCAGAAGACTCAATTTAACAAAGTATTTGAGCTACAGAACTAGCACAGAAGCAGGCCCTTCAGTCCATCTAGTCCATGCCAAACCCTTTAAACTGCCTACCTCTCATCGACCTGGACCACAGCCCTTCACCTCTGCCATCCATGTACCTATCCAAACTTCTCTTAAGTGTTGAAATCAAGCTTGCATGCACCACTTGTGCTGGCAGATAATTCAACAATCCTTGGAGTGAAGAAGTTTCCCTTCCTGTTCCCTTGAAACTTTTCACCTATCACTCTTAACCTATGACCTCTAGCTATCGTCTCACCAACCTCAGTGGAAAAAGCCTGCTTGTTTTCACCCTATCTATACCCTTCATAATTTCTGTAAACCTCTATCAGATCTCCCCTCACTCTTTTACAGTCTAGGGAATAAAGTCCTAACCTATTCAATCTTTCCCTATAACTCAGGTCCTCAAGACTCAACAACATCCTTGCAAGTTTTCTCTCTAGTCTTTCAATCTTATTTACATTGTTCCTGCAGGTAGGTGACCAAAGTTCTCCAAATTAGACCTCACCAACATCTTCCACGACTTCAACATAACATCTCAAGAACAAACCCTTTGGCCCACAATGTCTGTACTAATCCCAACTGCCTGCACATGATCCACACCCCTCTGTTCCTTGCTTACCATCTTACTGAATGAGAGAGAAGTAGTGAAGGACCCAATCACCTACTCATGCTCCTGTTATCTCATTCTTAACGCAAGAGCAATTCAGGCAGACCACCACAGACCAAGTGGCATATGTGGCTAACTGCCCACCATAATTATTAGACAGCAACCACAGTCTCCACAGAAAAGCAACTTCATTATTCCCACATGGAACAAGCATACAAATATCTTGCATTATTTTTTTTGTTCTACTGGTCTAAAGGAAACATCAAAATGACGTGAAAACAATTCAAATCCCAACCTTGAATCTTTAGTTTAAACACAATGCAACTCGCAACTCCAAGAGAATGTTTTTTAATCAAGAACCGATTTGTTCAGATAATAACTTCAAGGACCCCTTAAACTACATAAACTACATAATGCATACAAAATGCATCCACCCAGCTTGTGGCATTGAGTGAAATGGTGCTGTCAAACATTTTAGTTCAAACACACGAGGCACCGGAATTCGGAGTTCAATTCTGACATCATCAGTAAGGAGCTTGTGTGTGTTTTTGCTGGGTACTCCGCTTTCTTGCAAAGGTACAAAGGTGTACCAGTTAATAGGTTGATTGGTCATTGTAAACTTGTAAACTGTCCTATGATTAGGCTAACATATATTGGGGGTTGCTGGCTGGAAAGGCCAATTCGACACTGCATCTCAATCATAAATGCTTTCCAATACTCACAATTAAGCAGCCCAGCACGTCATTTTCAGAAAATCGTTCTCCATAGTCCTGAAATTTGCAGCTTGTTGACTTCTTTGATGTCCCTCCATACCCAAATGAGAATTCCTCTTCGCCTAAAAGACAGTAAATTTGGGATTTGAGAGACTATTTCAATCAGTAATAATCTTCACCAATTTGCATGTGTGTATTTGCATTTCCCAATCTGTTATCTTGACTGCAGTGTTTCTATTTGTCCACTAACACTCAAAATGATCTCATTCTGCAATGCACTGGATGCCTTGGAGCAATTAGTAAATACTATGAATAATAGAAACAATTGCAAATATTTTGGATTAATTTCAATAGAACTCTTAGCAAATACAGTGCTTTATGTTCATTTCTGACAGGCAAAGTCAGTCCTGTAACAGGAACCTAGTGTATAATTACATGCAGCACAAGCTCAGAAAAGGAGCGTGACACAAGAAAGTCTGCAGATGCTGGAAATCCAGAGTAATTCACACAAAATGCTGGAGGAACTCAGCAGGTCAGGCAGCATCTATGGAAAACAGTAAACAGTCAATGTTTTGGGCCAAGATCCTTCTTCAGGTCCCTTCATCCATAGATGCTGCCTGGCCTGTTGAGTTCCTCCAGCATTTTGTGTTTGTGACCATATTTACTTGGCAGCTCAAATTAAATAAGCAGGATTGTGTTGTTCTGGGATAAGAAAAATACTCGGGAAAAAAGTCTGTCCCAAAATCTCTGCTTTAGTGACGTTGATTTATGAAACTTGATAATTCTAACCGAGCAACATTGGCTAGCAGCGTGGCACTGAACTAAACTGAATACTACTGGACTCTTGGTTTGAAGCTTGTTATTCTAGATGCTGTTTGATTGCTTATTGCCATTTGCGCAATTTGTTCTTTTCTTGTTTGATGCTGTCATGGTGTTTCTCTGCTTCGTGGCTGCTTGCAGGAGAATGAATCTCAGAGCTGTATTCTGTACAAGATTGGTTGATTGGTTACTCGTCATATCCAACAATGAGTTAAAATTTTGTGCAATTCCATTGTGTGTTTGCAGATGGCTACTGAGTCCAAATAGTGAGCAATAGAAATATCTAAAATAAGGACAATGAAACCTGTGGAGGACCTGTATACACACTTTGAAGATTTTTTTTGGACAAGATGGTGCCCAGAAAATTATTTAGGCAATCATTTGCATGTAGACCACATGGCTAGGCAGAGCTGAAATGACATCTATAAATTCACCCATGTCACCACTGTGGTTGGCAGAATTTCAGGTGATGATGAGGAGGCATACAGCAGTGAGTCAGATCAGCTTGTTGAGTGGTGTCGCAACAACAACCTTGCACACAATGTCAGCAAGACCAACTAATTGGCAAGTTGTGAGAAGACACATTGAGGGGTCAGCAGCAGAAAGGGTGAGCAGCTGCAAGTTCCTGGGCGTCAACATCTCAGACGACCCAGTCTGGGCCCAACACTGATGTAATTACAAAGAAGGTATGCCAGACAGACTTCATTCGGAGTTTGAAGAGATGTGGTGTGAAACCAAAGACTATCAAATCTCTCCAGGTGCACGCAAAAAGCATTCTGACTGGTTGCATCCCTGCTTTGTATGGAAGCTCCAATGCAGGATCCAAAGAGGCTGTAAACTCAGCCAACTCCATCATGGGCACAATCCTCTCAATCATCAAGGACATCTTCTTCAAAAGGTAGTACCTCAAGAAGACAGCATCCATCCTCACCATCTGAGACATGCCCTCTTCTCATTACTATCACTGGAGAGGTTGTATAAGAGGCCTGAAAGTCTTAGTAACAGCTTCTTTCCTTTGCATCAGATTTCCAAAAGGCCCATGAACACTACCTCGCTATTCTTCTTTTGCACCATTTTACTGTAACTCAGAGTAAGTTTTATGTCTTTCAACAACACGTGATAATCTTACTCTGACTTCTCATCTTTCCTCCCCCAGTCCTGACGAAGGGTCTTGGTCCAAAACTTCAACTGTACTCTTTCCCGTAGATGCTGCCTGGCCTGCTTAGTTCCTCCAGCATTTTAGTGTGCGTTAAAGCAATAATAAACCTGATTCTGACTTGAAAAAATCTGGTCCATGTTACACAATTCACTCAAACCACCAGAAAAGATATGTTTTAAGTATCAGTATACATATGTACATAATGAGATAATCAGTATAGATAAGCACAGAAATAATTTCACTTACTCTGCGTCATTAAGGGAGTACACCTTTCCAATAATCATAGCCAAGAAACACTTTTGAGGAAGTTCATGATATCCCTGATATGAGTAATGTCACAGCCAGATCTTTTCAGTCAAACTACAGAGAAAACTTGGCAACATAATAAAGATCCCATGCAAAGTGACTGTAAAGCTCAGACAGTGACGTCAGGACGTCAGAATACAAATATTCCCTGGAATTGTGGTCTGGAAAGGAAAACAAAGCTCAATACTCCAATATTCTAGCAAGTGTGGAAAAATGGAATCTACAGAACCCCACAGGGAAGATTTATAGGAATTTAAGTAAATTGCGAACAATGGGTTGGACTGACCAACAAAGGCCTCTTTGCACAAAGCTCTATAGGCAATGAGACAATGAGTAGCACTTAGCACTCAGGAGACTTGCCCCAGACCACACAGATTTCCCTTTAAATTTCACTGCTGTCTAAGCATATGAATTGACCAGAGATCAAACAGAACAGTTCAAAATTGTTTTAAATAAGTCAAATTCAAAAATTGAGAAAATTTATTGATTAAATTGGTGGAACGGAGTTGCGTCTCTACCAAAGGAGGTGTAAGGCGCTTCTTCCCTCCGCTAGCCTGCAGGTCACCCTTGGGCAAGGTGTAGCACCTGCTCAGCCCCGATCAGGGTTATGTGAAGCCATGGGAGCAGGTCATGGATGGTCATATGAGCAGCTGATACATGGTTATGTGACCTCTGACACCAGGCAGAAAATCTCTGAAGAGTATCAATAATGGCTGGGGTCACTGGTCTTGTAAAGACACTGCCCAGAAGGTCATGGATACACCATGAATATCCAAGTCATGCAACACAGCACATGACAACAATGATGACAAAAACAATGACGACTGATTAAACTTCCTAAAAGCAAATTCAAGCACTATAAATTTATAGCTGTAAGATCAAGTAAAATAAAACCAAATCACTTACTTACACTTAGCATTTCAAAGTTGGTAAGCCCATGATATAAATTGCATAGCATTTGTCAGCCATAAAAGTATGCTGACTCTCAACTCACTATATTTGTGCTCATTCCAGAGATGGAATGGGAGTTAGATTTCCCTGAGTGATCTCCAGCTTGTGTCTGACTTGTGTGCTGTGAGCACAGGCACAGGAGTCAAATCAGGAAGCTTGCAAAGAGGAGCTTGCTGCACTAGGCCATCAAGAAGGTTGCACATAGCATCATTGCATGCTGATAAAGAAACCACCCGCAAATGCTCGCAAAATCTAGCATTGAAATTACAATCAGCATCTAGTAGTATGCATAAACACAAAGGAGAAACTATTAAGTAATTCCTTGAAAATGGCGCCACAGGTAAATGGTGTCACAAATAGCACTTTTGGTAAAGTGGCCTTCATAAATCAATGTATTGAGTACAGGAGTTGGGAAGTTACGCTGAAGATATACAAAAACGGTGGTGAGGCTAATTTGCAGCATTGTGTGCAGTTCTGGTCACCAAGCTACAAGACAGACATCAATACAATTGAAAGAATACAGAGACAATTAACAAGGATGCTGCCAGAATTTGAAGACCCGAGTTACAAGAAAAGGGCAAATAGTCCTGGCAGCATAGGAGATAGAGAGGTTTGACAGAGGTATATAAAATCATGAGGGGTATAGATAGTACAAATATAAGCAGGCTTTTTTCCATTGAGGTTGGGTGAGAATAGATCTAGACATCTTGAGTTAAGTGTGACAGGTGAAATGTTTAAGGAGAACATGAGGGGGGACTTCTACACTTAGAGGGCAGTGAGTGTGGAATGAACTACCAACAGAAGTGGTGGATGGAGGGGTCAATTTCAACATGGATGGGAAAGGTATGGAGAGTGCATGTCAAGAGGATAAGGAGCTTAATTGTTTTGCAGTGACTAGATGGGCCAAAGGGCCTATTTCGTTTATGTACTGCTTACGATTCTAAGTAGATGCAGAAAAACTGAAGGCAAATAGATCAAACTTGAAAATGTTTGGTCCTCTACACGACAAGATGTTGTCTCATCATCTAATCAGGGGTTCCTAACCTTTTTATTCCATGGACCAACACAATTAAGTAAGAGCCCAGGTTCGGAACCCCTGATTCGAAAGGATACAAGTAAAGCAACAGGCATGTAGCATGGCTGAGTAGAAATGTATGCAGTGTTGAAGCTTCTCAAGGGGACCAAAGTGGTAAACTGGAGAATAGGCTAGTGAGAAACAGAAAACTGTGACACGGAAACAGAAAGATATTAGCTGCAGTTAATGCAGCAGGAGAAACCACACAGGGGAATTAAAACAAAAAAGCAGCAAAATTTAAGTATTTTGCTTGACTAACAGTCAACCAAATGGAAACAATGGAGTTGTACAGATCTAGAGTGAATGAGCAACACAAAAAACACTATTATAAAACGAGTCATAGATTCACAATGAGATAATGCACAGAAAGAGACCAGTGGCCAAGTGAGTCTACACTTCATCAATCAACCACTTACAGTAATACTACATTAATTTAATTTCCAAATACTTCAATCAGCTCACATAGATTCCACCATCCACTCAGGACAATTTACAGTGACCCATTAACCTATACATCCCACACAATTTTTGGAATGTGGTAGGGAAGTAGAGCCCTTGAAGGAAACCCAAACTGTCACAGGAGAATGTGCAAATTCTAAACAGACAGCACTGAAAGTCAGGTTTGAAATCAGGCTTTTGATCTATTAGCTGCACAACGTGCTGCCCAAGTATCTGACAGACTAAAGCCACTAGAAGTCAATGAATTGACAACCTGCATCCCAATGTTTTAAAAGAGGTGACCGCAAAGATGAAGGATGTACTCATGTCATCCTCCTTAATTTCAGATTTTGGAATGCCCAACACTACTTAATAAAAGAGGGAGATAGAAAAACACATCCAAAAGAAAATAACAATAGAACTGGGCAGATAAATGCACGGGAGATCTTATTTGTCAAAATCATTTTTCCCCCCTAGATTGTAACCAGGAGAAAGGATAAGGTATCCAGAAGGGCTTCAATAAAGTGCCTCTCAAAATATCATTAATCAAAAGTGTGTATGGTATTGGGAGTAATACACTTGTATGGATGCAGATTTGTTACTGGACATAAAAGTTGAAAGCTCAAGTAACTTTTTTAATATGTCACTATATACAACCCTGAGATTTGTTTTCTTGCAAACATACTAAATAAATCCGTAATAGAACCAATGAAAGACTTCACCAATGTGGGCATTCAACCAGTGTGCAAAAGAGAACAAACTGTGCAAATACAAAAAGAAAGAAAAATGATAGATAAATAAATAATAGACATTGAAAACATGGGATGAAGAGTCCTTGAAAGTGAGTCCCTAGGTTGTGGAATTATCTCAATGATGGGGCAAGTGAAATTCTATCTTCTTTAGTTCAAGAGCTTGATGGTTGAAGGGTAATCACTATTCCTGAACCTACTGACACGAGTCCCTAAGTTCCTGTACCTTCTTCTGATGGCAGCAACGGGAAGACAGCATGTCCTGGGTGTTGGGAGTCCCTGATGATAGGTGCTGCTTTCCTATGACAACACTTTGTATAGATGTGCTTGATAGTGAAAAGGGCTTTACCCATGAATGACTGGCCATATCCACCACTGTTCATGTTTTTTATTCAAGGGCACTGGTGTTTCCATCCCAGGCTTTGACGCAGCCAATCATTATACAGTTGCAAGAAAAAGTTTGTGAACCCTTTACAATTACCTGGTTTTCTGAATTGCTCATAAAATGTGGTCTGATCTTTATCTAAGTTACAATAATAGACAAACACAATCTGCCCAAACTAATAAAACACAAACAATTGTACTTTTCATGTCTTTATTGAACACATTGTTTAATCATACACAATCCAGGCTGGAAAAAGTACATGAACCTTTGTGTTTAGTAACTGGTAGAACCTGCTTTAGCAGCAATAACCTCCACCAAAAGTTTTGTGCAGCTGATGATCAAACTTGCACAATGGTGAGGAGGAATTTTAGATTATTCTTCCATTCAAAACTCTTTCAATTCATCAATATTTCTGAGATACCTTACCCTCTTCAGGTCATGCAAAGCCATCTCAATTGATTAACGTCTGGACTCTAACTTGGCCATTCCAAAACACAAATTTTCTTTTCAATCCATTCTGTTGTTGATTTACTCTTGTCTTTTGGATCATTGTCTTGTTGCATCATCCAATTTCTATTAAGCTTCAGGTATTGGACCTCTACCCGGACATTCTGTAAACTATCTTGATACAATTTTGAATTAATTGTTCCCTCAACGATTGCAGACTGTCCAGGCCCTGAAGCAGCCCCAAATCATGATGATCCTTTCACCATGCTTCACAGTTGGGATGAGGTTTTGGTGTGGTGCCCTTTTTCCTCCACACAAAGCAATGTGCATTTCTGCCAAAAAATTCAACTTTGTTTCATCTGTCCACAGAACAATGTGGAACATTCAGGCTGTCTTTTGCAAACTTGAGACAAGCAGCAATATGTTTTTGGAAAGCAGTGGATTCATCCGTTGTACCCTTCCATGAACACCATTTTTGTTCAGTGTTTTTCTTCTAGCAGACACATGAACAGAGACTTTAGCAAGTTCCAGAGATTACTGCTGGTCTTTTGCTATTTCCCTTGGGTTCATTTGAACCTCCTTTAGCAGTGCACATTGTGTTCTTGGTGTGATTTTTGAAGGATGCCCACTCCCAGGGAGAGTAGCAACAGTACCTAGTTTCCTCCATGTGTAGACAATTTCACTTGCTGTGGACTGATGAACACTCAGATCTTTAGAAATGCTTTTGTAGCCTTTTCCAGCTTCATGCATCTCTATAATTCTTCTTCATTAGTCCTCTGAAAGTTGTTTTGATCAAAGTATGGTGCACATAAACAGATCTTTCTTGAGAGGAGCAGGCTCTGTCAGCAACCTGACTTTGTGTGTCTTTTTTATAGGGCAGGGCACCTCTACAGACCACACTGTCAATTTCATCTCATTGATTGAAACACCTGACTCCAAATAGCTTTTGTAGAAAGCTCTAGAGATTCACATACTTTTTGAACCAAGACTGTAATTGCTTAAATGGTGCACTCAGTATTGACGAGAACTAATACAATTGAGTGTTATTAGTTTAGACAGATTGTGTTTGTCTATTATTGTGACTTAGATGAAGATCAGACCATACTTTATGAGTAATTAATGCCAAGAAGAAGCTACTGACATGAAGGCACCCCTGAACATCACCAAAGATAGAGGACACTGCTGTCTTAAATGGCAGTGGCGTAACAGAGAACAAGTATATTATATAAAACTCCTGTAATGTAAAGTGTTAGCAATGTGACAAATGCTATTTCTATCATAGCCCATAGGCAAAGCAAACAAAGCTGAACCAACTCTCTATCTCATTAGAGAGCTTGCAAAACAACAAAAATAACAAGGCTCAAAGTACATGACTATCAATACCAGTGTTTAAACAAGCCTGATTGATCTGAAAATCTACTTGCATTAAATCTTTAAAATACCAAGCAATCATGGCTTTGTTGTATTTGGTCAAAAATAGTTTAATGGTGATGACAGTACAAAATATAGGTATGTGTATCGCTGAAATCAACTGCAGTTCTGCCCACTGGAATTTCACAATAGGGAAAGAACAATGGAGAAAATAATTCTAGTCAATGGGATTTTAAAAGACAAGTGTTAATTGTATACAGAAAACTCATACAAATATTGACCAAAATTATTGTGTGAAGCCAGAGTCAGGAGAAGTAAAAGGAATCAATTGACTTGTTGCATTACGCAATATGAACTTCAGTCTACTTGGGCTCAAAGCTGGTCTGCAGCTAGGGCACCAAAACCAATAGCATATCCAACAAATAGAAAAGGAATCTAAGGATTAAAGAAAACTATATTTGTAAATCACACTACATAACCAAGGGCATGATTTGAACAGCAAACAATCTAGTTTAGTAGTAAGATAGGTAACAAGATGGCAAATGTAGAAAGTAAAGGAGAATTTAACAGGGAAGGTTAGAGTTAAACACAGTCCTGGCAGTATATCAAGGACTAACATCATTATATAGTGCAAATTATGGACAGAATATATAGAACTTGACCTACAAGGCACTGCTGTGATCTTTCATCAGCTTCAGACAGTAACAGTGTGGAAGGATTCAAGGTACAAATCCAACAACATTAGAAATTTTTACAAGTGCCAATAATTCTGGTGGGAAGAATGATGTGCAGAAAAGTAATACCCTTTTCTTCACCATATTAATAAAGAAATTCAGACTCTTGAAATGGATTTGAAACCAAAGTGACATTGCTGCCACAACTAAAGATTTCATTAATTTCAAAGCTAAATTCTTTGTTCTCACAACAGATTGGGATAAATGAGCATTAGAGAATCAACTACTTCTAAACTCCCATCAAAGAGGAGAATATAAACCTTGTAATCCAAGCCATTAATTCTAAAGGTATCTGCAAAAAATTGAAGCGTTAATATGGCAAAATGAACCCCAATCCAAATTCAGTACAAAGAAGCATATATAAATTGTAAAATATAGAAATTAATATTTTCTTACCTAACTGCATACTACACGAGTCAAGCGACCAACCAACACGAACCACATGGGGATCAGGCTCAGTTGGAGGGAGATGTTTAACTGGAATTTCTTCATTAATCTAAAAACAAAATGAGAAAATACTAAAACATGGAAAATTTCGAATTGAAGTTAAAGTAGATGAAGAATAATGCAAGATCAGAATGTGACCAGACAGTTCAGCAAAGAATGCAACAGCCGCCATCTGTGTTAAAACCATTTCTACACTGGCCAATGCCAAATACAGTTGATTAAGGGCATTTGCTAAACTGGAGTTCAGCAATTTCTAAAAGGAAGACTGAGTATTTCCTATCACAAAACCACAATATAAAAATCACCTTCAAATATCTTACATGCTGATTTATTACTTATGCAAGAGCATGAACAGAATTTTTAAACTGCAAGGACATTAGAGTCAACTATCCCCCATATCCATACACAAGCACTTCTATCCAAAGTCAATGGATAACTATTAGAAAAAGATTCCTAATCAAGACTTTGTTTTGAACACTGAAGGACCTAAGGTCACAGTATTTCAGAAAGACTCAGTATTACTGAAGCTTGGGACATCCTAGTCAGGACAACTCAAGCGTACATTTAAAGGTTAGGTCCAAATTACAGACAGAATTTAATTTTATTTAAACACTTTTTTTAAAAGTTTATATGCGATTAATCACTAAAGGCTCTTCAACCATCAAATATAACTTTATATAAATATAAATAGCACATAAATTTAATCATTTAAAACTGTTTCAGTGAATTTATGGCATACCTTTCCAACGTCCACATTTGTTTGGAATTTAGACGCAAATTGAACGCACTAATCCACGTAATTTCTGATCAAAGCTCTGCACAATTAATAGCTCACAACCTTATTTTTACTTATTCCATTACTTAGAACTCTCATGATCTCTTGACAATTTATTTTCTTTTATGTAGTGCCTAGATGCTTTCCTACTGCACCGTGCAAATATCTTAGGCACACATATACAGTTAGTATGCCTATGACTTCTGCACAGTACAGTATTTGTCACTGTGGAGAGGAAAGCGAGTCTGTAAATCTGGCAGGAGCAAAGGATTTTGGGAATGGCAAGGGTGAAGTGGCATGGCAGGGGTATGGGACAGGTGGCAGAGAAGGAGTGCCAAGACAAGAGTGTCCTGAGGCAAGATCACTTGATTCCAAACAATTGGTTTATTGATCATTGCAGAATGTCTCTATGGTGCTTCTCACTCCCTCCTCTCTCCTTTTCCCTCTTTCACAACCACGATTCCCCTCACCCTGCTCCCTTCCCACTCTTCAGTCCACAATAGAAACATATCTTAATCAGGTTTATCATCGCTCCTATATGTAATGAATTTTTTTTTGACGCAGCAGTACAGTGTAATATACAAAATTGCTATAGTACTAGGCATCCCAGCTATATCTATGTGCCTTTTGCACAGCACTGCATATTTTTAAAAAACATTCCGTCTCAGAAACATTTTCCAACAATAATCAAAGGTTAGCACCCTGCTTGAATCTTTAAATTTTCCTTGCTAACTTTATGCCCTTGCATCTTACAGTATCTTGAGTAATCCCAAAACTATTGTTTGTAACTTATTACGCATTGTAAAATGCCAAGGCCCTCAATACTCCTGTTCTCAGACTTTGAAAGAACACTTCCTCCTCATGCGGAATTTGTCAATTTTATCAACTTCACCACTGCCTCAAAAAATGCATCCAGATAAAGGTCTTGATCTAAAACACAACCACCAATTTACCTCCACAGATGCCACCCAACCTGCTGAGCTCCACCAAGGTTGTTTCCTCTATTCTTCTTCGTACTGCCAACTCGCGTCTCTGATTTTTATACCTCTTCTAATAAGCAAATTGTCCCATACAAAAATATGCTCATCTCCCAACACTGTCTACTTTCACCACACCAAGGAAAATAAAGCAAAGATAGGATTGCTTTTAGTCTTGTGCTTCAGTTACCTTGATTAAATATCCCTCTGCTCCTGCCATTGATACGGTTTGTTTTGAAGTGTATAGATTTTAAGAGAATGGAAGATTAACTACAACCTGTTCATTTACTTATACTGCTGCGTGCTTTATTATCCTCCGAGAGGACCACAATCTACACGTGGCTTGGAGGCTTGCATGCCTCAATAACCCAGACAGCTATGTTGGCTGGAATCAGGGCCTTATGGTCAAAGGGTAGAGGTCAGACCAAGAGTGGTCCACCAGTCCTCCCGGTTCAGGGGTTCAGCTCAGGGCTAACAACCCTGACCGGTCAAACAAAACTGTTACGGAAACAGCAATGAAGAATCCTTCTGCATCTGTTCGCGATGGTATTCCCGAGTCTCCACCCAGGTCTTGCACGATCAACAGTAGTGAAAACTGAGGGGAAACTACTGACACAATAAAGGAAGCCCTGAACACCACCAGCGTTGGAGGACCTTCATTGCTGCCCTAAAAAACAGCAGCATAGCAGTGGTAAGTTATTTTATTATTAGAGTGTCAGTAACATTATACTGTCACAAATAAACATACACCTTGCACTTCATGTCGACCTATCAGTCTTCAGATCATGCCACTCAGGGATTTGTGATTATGTTATTTTGTGACTATATGTGCTGTGTTTTGCACCTTGGCCCCAAAGGAATGATGCTTCCTTTAGCTGTATATATGTATATGGTTGAACGACAATAAACTTGAACTTGAAAACAGTAAGTCGTCAGTAGTTCAAGTAACCAGAGTGAATAGAACAACAATCCTAATGTACTTAGAATACGCTTGTCGCAGGTGTACAAAGCAACAAAAACAAAGTGCTTATCCCAGTGCTAACAAAGAGCATTCCAAAACAGTCATGGCATGCATTATTACTTTGTTTTGAAAACTAAGTGACCGGAATTCAGTTGAATAAAAATAACATGCACTTTCAAAGGATGCAGATGACATTGGGGTTAATGCCTGGATTTCTTCCAAACTATTTCTGTCTTCGTAATAGCTATTATTATTTCAGTCTTAGACATCCAATAGTCATCTGGTCTGCCTTCCTCCCATACCTAAACATCACTGCTATGTGTTAACTTGCAGAGAGTTACGTTCACTTCTCTCACAGCTAACTAACCAAACTCCTGCTGGTTAGCAGTAAAATTTAAAATTCCTTGGACCTAAACCACCCTTGGCCTTGCCCCTCCAATTCTGTAATCAGTCTTACAAGATCATAGAAATTCTGCCTTTGGTCACATGCCTGATTCTCTCTCATTGTTCACTATTGCTTCAAGTCCAAATTCTTTCACTACAACTTCCTTTAAGCTCCGCAAAGTCTATGGTTTCGGCAAGCACATTTCCCTACTTTAAGGACATAAATGCTCTATGATGCCAAGGGCATCAAACAATGTACATGCAGTATGTGTCAAGTATGCAGACACCTCCAGAGATACAGGTGAGAGCTAAGGGTGTGCACAAGTATTCGAATATTTCATATAAACTGGCAACAGATATAGGCGACGCCTAAAACAACGTGCAATTTAAATCCAAATAAAATAGTATGATATCTACTGATGCAAAAGGCTGGATGCATAGTAGAAATTACACTGTCAATATCTGTGCAAATAGAGTCCTAAGATAAAGTCTTGGTAATGCTTGAGATTTAGACAAAATGCCGAGGGTGGGGAGTGTTCAGAGGTAGTTGTAACTGATTAATCCAATTTAAAAGTAAAGACCACTCAGTGGACAGCTCAGTAGAAATATTTCCTCAACAAGGCAAGAGATGCCTGGAATTGTTAATGGGAATAATGTGTTCCACATTGGAGCTCCAAGGTTTAAGAGGACAACTTATATGGAACTTCGCAGACTTGATCATTCCATTATGTGAGCTCAGTCAATCATCACAAATGTAGATTCAGCATGTGGGGGGGAAATCTCTAGCTATTCAGTGCTTCCTTAAATTAGAAGAACCAAAAGTATAAGAATTTAATAGAAACATAACAGTGAGGTGCATAAAGTGTAGCTTGAATCCCATTTGACACCAACTAGTAAGTAGTTTACTTAGCTAGTCATAACAGGATTTTGTGAAAGTTTCTGACAAGTGCAAAATATCTCACCCAAAGCACAAACATCCACACTACCACACTACTTGCGTCTCCTCCAAAGGAGTTGTGAGGCGCTTCCTTCCTGTGCTAGCCTGCAGGCCACCCTCGGGCAAGGCGTAGCACCTGGTTAGCCCCACTCCCCAGATCAGGGTCACATGAAGCCATAGGAACAGGTCACATGAGCAGCCGATGCATATTACCCTGGTGATGCGACCACTGACGCCAGGCAGACAATCTCTGAAGAGTATTGATAGTGGCTGAGGTCACCCATCTTGTAAAGACACTGCCCAGAAGAAAACAATGGCAGTCTACCTCTGTAGGATTTGCCAAGAACAATCATGGTCATGGGCCATGATCACCTATGTCATACAACACAGCACATAATGATGATAATGGAAGGAACAGACAGTCACTTTTTCTCATTATCAATAAAACCCAAATTTTAAAAATTCACTGCAACAGAAACAAAGAACTGCTCCTACAACAGTCTTAATAACCCACCTGCTGAAAACCTAATAAATCAGCTGAGTAATGAAGAGAACAAGATGGTCTAGGACACAAGCTGTCCTATTAAGAGTTAATGGATTATTCCTTTTGAATCTAAGATCTTGGGAATGCCACCTGGGAAACCAAAAGGTGGCATGAGAAAATATCCATGCCAGAAGTGGTGAAAAAGCAACACCAACCCAAGTGGCTCTTACAACAGGTACTTTGCTTTCACAGCCATGACCTTTCTTCCTGGGTAAAACTACACAGACAAGTCATCTTAAGCCATTCATGAGAATGGATCTTACTCTCATTTAGAGTGTTTTATTTTAAAGTGCAACACTTAAGCCAGATAGACGTGTTCAGATCAACACCAGTGTTGCTTTGCATCTAAATGTGAAACCTTCAGTCCACAAATGCACCAGTTACTAACAACTAACATGAGAACTTTACAGAGAACATTTACTCTGTTACTGTGTAAATGAATTCACCAAGTTCACGTATGACCAACAACTATACATTACCCCAATCCATCTAATCAAACTGTCCTGCTAAATGAAGCTTTGGCAAACATATTATTTTCCAGTCCTGAAATACTGCCAAACCCCAAACCCCCTCATCAAAATCCTAGTCACTCTACCTCCAGATTAGCAACATCCACACCCTTACTCATGCTAAATCTCACTAATCTTTCATTTCTGTACACAATGAACTATGCTGAACCAGGCGCATACATTTTAAAATCTTAACTCTTCCTAGTAATCTATGCCATGCCCCAGTTCCATTCCATCATTTCAATCTCTCTGAACCCTCTGTTCTCCTATTGCACTGTTTCTCCAATTCTTTGCAGAGCACTACAGTTCTCAAGAACCAAATCCTTCACTCAACCTTTAAAACTGTGCAACATTTTTCCAGACTTTAACAAATCCCTAAACTGGAATTCCCAACCTTTAATATGCTACGGACTCCCATCAGTAACCAAAGGGTCAACAGACCCCAGATTGGGAACCCCTGTCTTAAACCATTATCCCTTCACCACCTCAAGCTCAAGTGGATTCAAAGCTACCAGGACAACACAAAGTTGTCTCAGCTGAAATGGAGAAAGATCTTAAACTTTCTTTCACTACTTGTTAATCATTATTTCTGCCTTCCTAAGAATAATAAAGTGACTATAATTCAGAAGATGTGTAGCTCAGGTGGTTGAAGGTTTGATTGAGCTGTTCTCCGATCTTGGCAATTTACTTGCAAACATTTCGTCACCAAGTGAGGAGACATCGTCAGTGTGCTATTGATTGACAATATCTCCTCACACGGTGACCAACGTTTGCAAGTAAATTGCCAAGACTGGAGAACAACTCAACCCAATCAACAGTGGCTGTGTTTAACAAGATGAAATTTCAGAAAATGCAGTAAGACTAGTTTCCTTCAATATCTGATTACTTATCGGGCAATTTTGAAATCAAAACAGCAATTATAAAGGTGAAATAATAGCTTTCATCTAAATCTATGCAGATTTGTGGCTCTGTTTGGGGAGTTCCAAAGCAGAACAAGGGAACCCAGGGATTCAGGATTTCAACCCTCCCACCCTAAATTCTAAAATCTGAACACCACTGCTAGAAGCAGTGAACAAAGTCCAGACACACTGCTATTGGGGCCGTGAGGAAAGAATAGGGGTTCTGTAGGGTCACTACCAAGTACATTTCAGCAAGCAGCTCATGAGCAACACTGGAAGAGGCCCAGGTGCCGATCACTTGCCTAACCAGAGGTACTTAGGTTCAGGAGACATGTACGGGGAGAAAAAGAAAATGGGCATCTCCATGCCCTCAAAAGAAAATTGTAAGTACCTTAACTTCAAAACAAACTCTCCCCTTGTTGACCCCATATGTTGCTCGTGCTCCTGACCACAGATATGCAAATCCTTCAATAGTCAAGGGGTAGCCACTCAAGCGGTCTCTAGCTACTTTAAAGTGCAGATCACAGTTATCTAGGATTGAAAACAGGGAAAATGTAAGACAGTGAAACAAGAAAATGTTAAGTCAAACCAGTTTAGACTAGCCTGAAAATATTTTGTTACTAAGGCACCATTTAATACTTACAAGTATCAATAGTCACCGAAGATTCATCAATTTCTTCTTCATCATCCTCGGCAGGTGGCTGGGGAGATTTTGCTCTGCTAAAGGGTTGTGGAAAAAAAAATGTTGCTGTCAGCTTCTTAAAGGGCAACAGTATACAGGCCAAATTCATCAGAGATAACTGCTCCTTCATCGGTTTTTATGGTGCATTAAGCTAGCTTGTTTTTTGGCAACAAGCCCCAAGCTTATTCCCACTATCAGCAATAATTATTCAGACATTGACCATCATGCATTTTTAAAATATTTTTATTCTGACATCTACCCCCTTCCTTTCCAGTCCTGAAGAAAGGTCTCAGCTCGAAATGCTGACTGTTCATTCATTTCCATAGATGCTGCCTGACCTGAGTTCCTCTAGCATTTTTTGCGTGTGTGTTGCTCTGGATTTCCAGCATCTGTGGAATCTCGTGTTGTAACTATTGTACATTCTGTGGAAAATACTATTTCTATTCTATTGAAACCCATAATCATTGCTTTTTCCCTATCAATCTTATTAAGCCTTGATCACTACCCAACTTGAACATTTTGGCATTTGGCAGTCAAAATACTACGGACCATACCGACAATGTGCTAGATTTGATTTATTCTCCCTCAATACCTAACGTACAAGGGCCACCGCAATAATGCAACAACCACATTGGATGTCAAATTCTGTTAATATTTGGACTGAAATGTTAAAGTATTAACTAGTTAATACTTAGGAACTAGTCTGTGTCTCAATGGATCAAGAAACTAAATATTATGCTGATTACACAATACCTATTTAAGTTTCTTTTCTATTCTCCACCACTGGGAGAAATTGTCCCTCAGCCTATCCAACAACTTATCTCTTTTTTTTTAAAAAACTTCTCGGCAAACATAACTACATCCACCACACTTTAAATCATACCTCCTTCCAACCAAAAATTAGCAATTATGCATGGAAAAAAACTAATTTCTAACTTGAGAAAATCTGCATGTTCTGGAAATTCTGCAGAATCTCCTGCTTTTATAACTATTGTGCATTCTGTAGAAACTAAAGATCCATTCAAGCCTTGATGAAGGGTCTTGACCCAAAACGTCAACTGTTTATTCTTTCCCCTAGATGCTACCTGCCTGCTGAGCTCCTCCACCAGTTTGTGTGTGTTGCAAAGGATTATTTCTATTTGTTTTATCAAGACATTTGGAGACGCAACTATAAGTAACAACTAATTTATGAGGTAATTTGGTTGGGCTGAGTTGTTCGCCAAACTTAGCAATTTACTTGCAAATGTTTCATCACCATACGAGGAGAGATTATTAACGCACTGTTGATTGTGGTGTGTTTTCCGAATGCTTGACCTTTATATAATTTTCCAATTTGCTGATTTTGGAAACTCACTTGTGATGTGGGGAAGAAATCTTGTCGCTGATCAAATCAAATCTCGTCGTTGAAATCTCAACCCAACCAATCACCCAAGCTAAATATCTTCCAAACTGCGAGATAATTTTGCTAAGAAGGATCAATCAAAAATATTGCACCAATTTCACTGCTACATTACATTCCTGTGGCCTTTTCCGTTTAAAATACGGCAGAAAAAAATTAGCTTCTTCAGAGTTAAAAGAAATGATCTTCCGTCAAATTAAAACAGTTACCTTCTTGCAATCCATTAACAAGAAAATTAAGAGAGATTACTTCAACCCAGTGAGAAGCTTTCATCCCTAGGAATTTCCAAACCATGCTGCCAGCAAAATGGGTGGCCATGATACAGATGGGATCTTACATGTCATTAATCACTGAATAAGGGATGGGTAGTGTCCTGGATATTACTCACCGACCATAACTCCTGTCCTCTCGGTATTCGTAATATCCATGCCCTTGGTCTGCAAAGGGTCTCTTTCTAGTTGGTGGTATCACCTGTTTGACTGCCGCTTGATCCACAGGTTCCTCTTTTACTGTAACTGGTTGAAATTCTAAACAAACAATATAGTGTACAGAATGTTAATACAACCAGTCCTTCTACTGCAGGCTTAGTTCAGAGCCTGAAGTAATAACTCACAACCAGCCCTGCAACTGCAGGCTTAGTTTAAAGATGTAACTCACCAACTTCAAGTATAAATTTCCATTTTCACTCCACAGCAAAAAACAAATCAGTTGTTGGTGGTGTGGAGGAAATCAGTCATGCATTACAACAGTGGGCGCATAATTTTCAAAGTTCAAAGTAAATGTTATTATCAGAGTACATAAACAGTATGTCACCACATACAACCCTGAGGTTCATTTCTCTGCAGGGATACCCAGCAAATCATAGTAACTATAACAGGATCAATGAACAATCAGCCAGGAGACAACAAACTGTGCAAATGTAAATATAAATAAAAAGCAATAAATAACCAGAACATAGGTAGTAAGACTGAGTCCTTAAAGTGAAATCACTGCAGGCGGGACTATCTCAATAGATGAGCAAGTGACTATAGTTATCAAGACTGGCTCTAGGAATGTACTTAAATGCAGCAGTCTGAAAATTAGCATCATTACAAAAGTAGCCTGCTGCATTTCCCGCCTTCAAAGGTTTGATTAAAAAGTGATGCTAAGTTGTAACTTCTATGGAGACATTCACAAATGTGTTTGGCTTGTGCTGGCAAACAAATGGTGTGAAAGGGAGCTGCCTGCACACGGTGACTGAAGGAACACAGCACACCAGCAAGAAAAACTGAATCCTGACCAGGTTAATAAGCAGCAGGGTATTTATCAGAATTCCATCAGACTAGTTTTCAGTTTCAGAGAGTACGGTGGCAAATATGGACCACGCAATATGGACACTCTCCAGGTTCATAAGACAGATGCTCCAATTCTGGATGAGCTTGCCGACAGGCAGCTTGAAACACCAACCCAAATTTAGTGTTACTAGTAAAATGATACAGATTATTAGTTTTGCCCTCAGGCAGGTTTAATACTTCTATGATAGAGCAAAATCTCTGTAGCGTTCAGCTTCTCTGCATAGAACGGTACAGCAAAATGTAGGCCCATTGGCCCACGAAGTTTATACATGATCAATCTAACCCTTCCTCTCTACACAGCTCATAAATTCCATTTTTCCTATATCAATTTGCCTATGTTACGTTGTTATTCCTTACCATGCCTTGTGGCACAGGGGTGGCAACCTTGCCGTTTCTTTAGCGCTTGCCTGTTTTTTTTACGAGGCCAAGTTGCTAGCTAGATACTCAACCCAGCACGGATGGAAAGCGTGCAAGAAGCCAGCCAGATTCAAACCCAGGATCACTTGCCTCGAAGTCTGGTGCTGAGCCACACCACCACCGGCTGGCTAATTCGTATGCCTATTTAAGAGTCTTTTCAAAATCCCTATTGTAACAACCTCTACTACTAACCCTGCCTACTGCTCAGATAACATAAAGCCTTAATGCCATACAAAGATTAGGATGATGTGAGGTTTTACATCTAGTCAGTGAGCCAATTATAGTATCAGCGTGCTTTCGGTCTCTGGACAGAAGCCTGTGCATACAAAGCTACCCTTCAAACTAGAAATGAAGGCTCACTCCCTTACTCTTGGCACAGAGATACAAGAAATAACTGAAGGCTTAAGAACATGACTAGCTTGAAAATGTACGAGTGTTAATAGAGTAAGGATAGAATTACGTTCAGTTGCAATGAGTCACAAATCAAGGCCAACACGCAATGGTAAATATGTGCTGGAATTTTCCCATGGAATGCTTTGCTATCAGGAAAAAGTTAATAAGACTCCTCAGAAGCATCTCTGAAAATTAGAAAGGAAAATATTAGGTAACTATAGAAACAAAATATAGTGGAAACAAATGAGGTAAAATAAGTTGTTCAAGAACAGCTATAAAATGTTTCTAGTTACAAGATTCTTAAGAACAAAATCAGGGTTGGGAAAATTCCAGTCTTCAATAACTGAGGTATAAACTAGAGTTAAAATTAATAGACAAATTTAAATTATCTAAGGCTTTTCACACAATTTTCTGTATTGGACAGAAGGACACAAAATGCTGATTTTCCAACAGTATGGTTAATGATGTCATGGATAACTGTAAATTAAAAGAACCAGCAAAATTTGTAAGCAGTCAGATTGAAAAAGCTTTAGAGAGCCATGCATGATCAAAAATAGATTGGGAAAAACAGGCTAAATTCACGGGATAAACAAGGATTTTAACAACTGATACAACAGTTTAAAAAAGGCAGAAAAAATAAAGCAAATAAAAACGAGGCAAAACCTTAGATCTATTGAAGCTGCCTTTGCTGAAAAAAAACTTGCAAAAGTAAAATCAATGCTAATAGCATTAAATAATTTACAACTAATTAAAAAAAATAAAGAGGAAAAACACAGCCCCTAGTATTCAGTACTTCAGGGTTTTGAGAGAGTTGGCTACAGAAAATATATTAAGCTTGGTCTTCTCATATCCTCCTGATGCTGAAATAATACCATATGTTTGTAAAATACCAAATGGTTTTCAAGAAATGAGGGTGAAAATTAAAACCAGTTGGCCCAATAGAGATTAATAGCAAAATATTGAAATCTATTAAGTTTTAGTTAACAGATCACTTGGGAAATCATTGGGTGACTGTGGAATCAACATGTCTTTATTAAAGGTTAGTCATTTAACAAATCCATATTATTATGAGTATGTAATCGACAGGATGAATAAAGAGAACCCTGATATATATTAAATATAAATATGGACTTCAAAACTAATTTGATAACATCCAAATAGATTTATACAAAACTATAAGCTATAGGAGGAGAATTAGGCCATTTGGCCCATCAAGTCTGCTCCGCCATTTCATCCTGGCTGATCCATTTCCCTCTCAAACCCAATCTCCTACTTTCTTTAACCTTTATGTCCTAACTAATAAAGAATATAGCAACATCCACCTTAAATATACCCAATGACTTGGCCTCCACAGCTGCTCGTCCACTACTCTCTGGCTAAAGAAATCCTTCAACTGCTATTAAGTTACATAAAGTGCACATAGCAACACAAACATTATCTTTTCATCAAACATCTTCCAAGAAGACCACAACCTTGTAGAGCTTAGAGGCTTGCATGTCTCAATGATCCAGGCAGCTATGCTGGCTAGAGTCAGAACTCTATGCTTTAGCTCTTGGTAGGGTCACCCATGACAAACAGGTCAAAGGGTAGAGGCCAGACTAAGAGTGTCCAGGGGATCAGTTCAGGGCTAACAACCCTGACTGGTCAAACAAAACTGTTACAGAAACAGCAATGAGTATTTCTACACCCATGTACAGCAGTATTCCTGACTGTCCATTTGGACTAGTGAGAACCAAGATATGGACAAAAGAAGGAAACCCTGAACACCACCAGAGATGGAGGACCTTCATTACTGCTCAGCATGTTTGAGGCAGCAGCACTTGGGTAATAAGGCGAAGGAGCAAGAATTCGGCCATTCAGCCCATCTACTCTGCTCTGCCATTTCATCATGGCCGACCCTGGATCCCACTCAACCCCTAAACTTACCCTCTCGCCATATCCTTTCATGTCATGAGCAATCAAGAACCGATCAATTTTTGCCTTAAATATATGCACAGACTTGGCTTCCACTGCAGTCTGTGGCAGAGCATTCCATAGATTTACTACTCTCTGGCTAAAACAAAAAAAATCCTCCTTACCTCTGTTCTAAGGGGTTACCCCTCAATTTTGAGGCTATACCCTCTAGTTCTTATTAGTCAGAAACAAAGGATGTTTAAACTTCAGACAAATGGTTGCTGAAAGGTTTCTACATCCCTCAAGTGAAATGTAGAAAAGGAAATGTGTTTGTTTATGTCACAAACTGCTTTAAAGGCTTACCCTGCTTGACTGGTGCCTGTTCAGTGGCTGGTCTCTCTACACTTTCTTGCCTGGACCTTCCAAAGTCATTGCTTTGATTATTGCATTGATTAAAGGAGTTCACAGCTCCACCATAGCTTGGATCCTGAGCATCAGTACCATCACCTGAAAGCAAATGAAAATAAACCAACTGAAAAATAAATCAACGATATTTTAAGGAACAGTAATTAATTTCATGGTGATCGGTTTCAATCATTAGCGACAGAATAAGTACCCTGCTAAATAACGATAAAACAACAGTTTTTATCTGTAGTTATCACCTGAAAATTTCATGGTTTTATATTTATAATCCTGATTGTTGAGAGGTAGTAACTGTACTTGAACAGTTATTTAGAGGTAGTGCAGGAGAACAGGCCCTTCCAATCAAACAAGCCTAACCGCCCAGTAAACCCACCTACTTAACACCAGCATAGTCACAGGACAATTTACAATGTACTGACCAGTTCGTTTTTGGATTATGGGAGCACCCAGAGGAAATCCACACAGTCAAGGAAAAAGTACAAACTCCTTACAAACTGCACCGGAGCTGAACTCCGAACTCTGATGCCCTGAGCTGTACAAGCATCACTCTAACCACCACATTACTGTGCAAGTGTGAGATACCCTGGATTGCCAACATCTGCAGAATCTCTTGTGTAAATGTCTGTATCACTTTGTTCTCTGCAAATCAGCTGTAGTGCTGTTTTTGCATTACAATTTTCGACAGGTTCTCTCCAGCTTGTGAACACCTAACTTATGTACAGCCTAAATGTATGAACAAGAATTCTGGAGACTGATAGATGCTGCAGGCTGCACATATCTCCTGTCATGTGGGACCTCGGTTCACAGAAGGATGTTTGACTTGAGAACTCCCCAGGTTAAAAAGAGTTCACAGGAATAGAACCCTGCCTTAATCTGGGACACGAACTTACATTTGCAAAATGCTGTTTATGGTAAGCATAAAATACTGAGCACTTTGGATGTGGCCTAGCTCATGACCCAGCTCTAAAGTGATTCCCTCTGTCTAGACTACAGTATTATGAAAAGCATAATACACTACTACTGCCAAAGGAGGACGGATGTCAGAGTCCATGCAGACAGCAGCACAAGAACTCCAAGTAGTGGCATGTTCACTTGAACATATTCTTAGCCACACTGGTTAAATGGAACTAACGCCACATCCTCTGTACATTAAACTCTTCTCTCCTGAAATCTGCACAATTTTTTAATTTGCGGTAAATATTAAAACTTTAAAAAATGTTGGATACAGGAGACACTCACAATATTCTGTGGTTGTATAAAGTTAGATTACTGATCTTGAGAAAGAGTAATTTTGTGGCTTCCAATTGACACTGCAAATCAAAAATTCTGTGGCGCTCATTAACTTCCATTCTACTACCTCAAAAAGCTCAAGCCAAGCCGAATGGTGTATGACATTTAAGGACCAAAGTGAAATGCTACAAACCACAATGTTCAACAGATACATAAAAAACAGATGTATACTAAGTCACATAATCGACTTAGAACCAATCACAGAAGTAACACATCAAGGAACTATTGGTAAAAATGTTGAAATGTTTCATTACCTTGCTCTCCAACACTAAAAACACCATTCAAACTCACTTATAGAATTTATCCTAAAATCAGATCACAATCAAATCCATCCAAAATACATTTGAAAGGCCCAGTAGGAGATTCAACTAGCTCACACTCACCCTTCTAGGCAGCCCATTCTAGTCACTTATCAGGAGCGCTCTGTAAACAGGATCCCATCTATCCATCTGGCACCTTCTTTTAACTTTCTACCATCAGGCAGGAGACTCCAATGCATGAAGACAAGGACGGTCAGGATGGGAAATAGTTTCTTCCCTCAGGCCATTAGACTTCTGAACCCCCTGCCACATCGCATTCAAAGTGTCACCAGTCAATCTGTTCTGTACCTCACAATATTTAATTTATACATTTTAGTTTGTTTATGTGTAATTAATGTGTAGATTTTATCCTTACTTTCATAAGTTATTCTGTGTTATGTGTACAACTGTGCTTTACACCATGGTCTGGAGAAACATTGTCTCATTTGGCAGTATATGTGTATATGGTTAAATGGCAATAGACTTGACTTGATGGGCCAAATGGCCTAATTCTCCTCCCATGTCTTCTAATGAAGGCCCAATGAGATATCTGTCCTTTTTGTCTGGAATTATCATCTGGATGTTCATTGCCTAATTCTGTCAAAAATGAAGTACGCAGCCACCTACTTCAGTATTTTCACAACTGACAAGTTTGTTAATTAATCCTCGGCTTGGAGAGCATTGTCTCAAAGACAGCACATCCAGTCTACTTGTAACGTGAACCAACAACTGTCACAGACTGAAGAATTGTGAAAGGTGTGACAAAGAGTCAATGTTCCATTTGTTGGTTGGTTTGAGGATAAAAGATCCACAGTAAAATTAGACTCTTCATTCAACATCAAAAATTGTATTCAACCAATCCTGCTCATTCAGGGATTCCCTTGCTTAATAGCATTGGTTCATGGTATTAAATGGTTGAGAACCCCTGCTTAAGCTGCTTGTTCACAAGTGACCGCCAAAGACAAAGCAAGGTGTGGAACATTCTATTACTTTCAAAGCTCCCCCACCCTTTTCTTCGTAGTCATGCTCTCTTATCCCAGCTCACCTGGACAAGCAGACCCTTATGCCACGACTATTTCATATATTGTTCACAACACAGCACACAATACCCATTTAGTCCACGCACAGCATTCCCATCACTCCCATTTTCTTACTGTCCAAATAGATAGGCAACTTATTTTCTCTCATGTGCTCCACAACTGAATCACTGAAGGCTGAAGTATCAGGCCATTGGTTTATAATTAAAACTTCCAGGTAATATCAAGGACTAGCTCTTCCAACACACAATGAGGGTGGATATCACACCTCGCGGCCCATTGATGCAGATCAGTACAGTATGCCCTTCATTTCACGAGCAACAGCACTATGCTCCAATGTTAAATAATAATTCAACAGACCCAGCATTTAAAGTAAATAGACAACTGAAACAGAATTCATTCTCATGTCAAACCGTAAATGAGAAAATTACCCATCTACTCATTGGATCTTAAACATAAGAAAGTCTGCACATGCTGGAAATCCAAAGGAACGCACTCACACAAAACGTTGGAGGAACTCAGCAAGTCAGGTGGCATCTATGGAAATGAACAAACAGACGACATTTTGGGCTGAGACAATCCTTCAGGACTCAGGAGGAGGAGGAGGTGGTGACCCAGGGGGAGATGATAGGCAGATAAGAGATGAAAGGTCAGATTGAGGAATAGGAGAGGGGAGTGGATGGAATTTATACCAGAAGGAGAAAATCAATGTTCTTGCCATCAGGTTGGAGGCTACCCAGACAGAAAATAAGGTGTTGCTCCTGAACCTCATCTTGTCTACTCACTAGATCTACTTGCTAATGATACTAATCTAAGTTGAAATAAAAAGAATGCAGTGATTTCCAGAGCACAAGCTGGCAGGGTGAGCAACAACATGCCTCACAGAATACGGCACAGTGTGAATTATGCCATGGAGGGAGCACAAAAAAGATTTACCAGAATGGTTCATGGCATGGCAGATCTGTTATGAGGAGGGATCGAGTAGTCTTGGCTTCTACTCATACAGTTTATAAGAACAAGAGACCCCATTAAAGCACATGAGGTCAACCATGGGAGGGACTTTTCCTCTAGCTGAGACTCCAGAACAAAGAAAGTGAGAGAGCTTCAAATCGAAGAGGAAACCATTCAGGTCTCCAATAAGGTACAGACTCACTCAAAAGGATGGTGAATCTTTGGAGTTATCTACAATGGGGGGGGGGGGGTGCTATGGATGTTCAATAATTTAACATTAAAAGGACTGATAATAAGATTTTTGTGCATTAGTGAAATCAAGGTATATTCTAGAAAACAATGTCGTGCTGGTAATCAGCCATTACCTCTCAAGATGCTAAAGGTTCAACTGCTCTATGTACTGTTTCCCCTGAGGGAGTATGGGGTGTCTAGGGAGGGGCAGCACCTCTGGTGAAGGGGCTTGTCGTGTCCATTCCAAGGCAGCTCACTCACCTTTGGTTCCCACTAGAAACTCAACTCTCCCCTGTGGTTTTAAGTAGCTGTCACACCCCAGTACACTGCTTTGACCAGCAGGCTAAACCAGGCGAGGGTAGCCAGCAGCCTCGTACCCCATGTGAGATGGGGACACGCCTGTCATAGCGTGCGAAGTCAAATCCGGTAGACTAAGCAAATAAGATGCAATGGTCAGGAGGTCAGTTCTACAATCGAGAGCAAAGGGCATGCATGACAAGGCACAGGAGTAATCGTGGTCATCCACTACAACCAAGGAAGAACCCAGTTCGTACCACTGGACCCAGACTTCTGAGGTCAAAGAGTGGAACTGCCCCAGTGCAACGGTTTTCCCATCTTAAAAACTCCTGCACAGGTTTCCTGTCATCCTTGGACGTGACAGACAACCACCACTGCTTCCCTTTTTAGTACTGAACAATTCACCTAATTAGTTGTCACCGACTTCTCCAGTAAGTGGTTACTTAATTTATCCATCCAGTTCTTTTTATGGCTGAAACCAATTGTGATGCTTTTGGCAGTGTTTAGTAGCTTGTGCCACAGGCACAAGTTCCAGTAGCTCAGAGAATTTAAAGGTTTTGAAAAAGATATAAAATCTAAACTTGCTTTGTCAGCAAACAATTCCTGTGTAGCAGCAGTTTCTTAAGGAGCTAAACTGAATTTACAGTGCAAATTCCTGAAGCTTCAATGGGTCAAAAGGTTATTCCGCAGGTGCAGAAACTGGGGTGTGTTCAGCACCATCTACCAGCCTCTCACTCGCTGCTGCCAGAAGATGGCGTCTGCACATGGTGGTCTCTCTCTCTCTGTGCCAGAAGGTCCTTGCGTTTTGAATTATGTCTTTCTCTAGATGCTATCAGAGGATGGTACTGGAGCCAGGTTTAATTGACACGGTTTATAGATTAGACTAATCCACATTCTATTTTCTGGTTACTTTTCTTTTGTTGCTATTTTTGAATCTGGGTGGCCTGCAGATTAATGAACACTAAGCTGAACTGAACTATACCTTTCGATTTTGTGTTTTATATTGTGTGTTCTTTACTCTTTTTTTGTTGCCATTTGTGGGGGGTTTTTTGCACATGAGGGGAGAAGGTTTGATGTTTTACTTTGAATGGAATCCATGGCTCTTTGTTTTGCGGCTGTCTGTGGGGAAGACAAATTTCAGTTTGTATACTACATACATATTTTGCTAATAAATATACTTTGAATCCTTTGAAATGTGGCTCACCAGAGTATCAGATTTTGTAATAAACCATCATCTGGTCATTAAACTGTTCCTAGTCACTTCTGACTTGAGGGGGTTGGGGGGGGGGGGCGCTACCGCACAGGATCGAAACAAACCGCAAAGAGCTGTAAAATTAAGTCAGCCCCATCAGGGGTACTAGCCTCCATAGTATCTTCTAGGAGCAGTGCCTCAGAAAAGCAGCTTCCAACATCAAGGACCCCCACCACCCAGGACATGCCCTCTTCTCATCATTACCATTAGGAAGAAGGTACAGAAGCATGAAAGCACACACTCAACAATTCAGGAACAGCTTCTTCCCTTCTGCTATCTGATTCGTAAATGGATACTGAATTCATGAACACTACTACACTACTTCCCAAAAAATATTGTTTTTTTTCACTACTTACCTTAATTTAACTATTTAATATACATAAATATACTTACTGGTATTCAGTTTTTTCCTTATACTCATTATGCATTGCATTGCTGCACAATGATAACAGATTTCACAATACATGCTGGTGATATTAAACCTGATTCTAGTATAACAGGTTGTATTTCAGTAATACAACATTGTTCTCAAGCCATCTGACACAAATACATCACACAAAAAGAGACAACAGGTAAGATACCAAACATAGTTAAGAAAATTAGGCTATCCGGCTCTTAGGCTTGCTCTACCATTCGTTCAGATTATGGCTGCTTCTATGACCTTTCTCTGCACAGTTCCCAATTCCTCGATTTCCATAACATCAATACAGCTACTGGAACAAGAATATTATTGCCACATGTATCAAGATTAAGTGAAACGCTTGATTTGTTCATTCAGATCCAATCATTAAGCAGCACAATGAGGCCCCCACCACAGTCTGTGGCAGAACATTGCACAGATTCATTACTCTCTGGCTAAAAAATTCATCCTCACCTCTGTTTTAAAACATCGCCCCTCAATTTTGAGAGTGTGCCCTCTAATTCTGAGTACCCCCACCATAAGAAAAGTCCTCTCCACATCTACTCTATCTAGTCCTTTCAACAATCGGTAGGTTTCAATGATATCCCCACACATCCTTCTAAATTCCAGTGAGTACGGACCAAAAGCTGCCAAATGCTCCTCATATGTTAACCCCTTCATTCCTTGAATCATCCTCGTGAACCTACTGTGGACTCTCTCCAACAATAACACACCTTGTCAGAGATATGGAGCCCAAAACTGTTGACAACACTCAAGTGCGGCTGACTAGCGTCTTATAAAGGCTCAGCATAATCACTCAGAGTATCAGGAATATTCTATTCCCCTTGAAATAAATGCCAACATTGTATTTGCCTTCTTTACCAGACTCAACGTAAATTAACCTTCTGGGAATCTTTCAAAAGGGCTCCAAAGTCTCTCTGCACCCTTGATGCTTAACCTTCTCCCCATTTAGCTAATAATCCACACTATTGTTCCTTTTTCCAAAATGCATTATCGTACATTGCCCAACACCGTATTCCATCTGCTACCTTTTGCCCATTCTTCCAATTTGTCCAACCCCACCTACCTACCCACCCCACTATCTTTGTATCATCCGCAAATTTTTCCACAAAGCGATTAATACTGTTATCGGAATCACTGACAAACAATGTGAAAAGTAGAGGTTCGAATACTGACCCCTGAGGAACATCACTAATCACTGGAAGCTAACCAGAAAAGGCCCACTTTACTCCACTCGCTGCCTCCTGCCTGTCAGCCATTCTTCTATCCATGCAGTATTTTTCTTGTAACGTCATAGGATTTTTACCTGTTAAGCAGCATCATGTGTGGCACCTTATCATATGTCTTCTGAAAATCCAAGTAAATGCCTCTCCTTTGTCCACCCTGCTTGTTACTTCCTCAAAGAATTCTAACAGATTTGTCAGACAAGATTTCCCTTTATAGAAACCATGCTGAATTTGACTTATTTTATTATTACTCTCCAAGTACTGGAAACCTCATCCTTAATAACAGACTCCAATACTTCCCCAACCACTGGGTTAGGCTAAATAGCCTATAACTTGCTCTCTCAATGAAGGAATTTCTCATTGCAACTCCAAGTGGCTTAGCTCTTACTCTGAGACAATGACCCCTGGTCTAGGCTCCAGGTAAACACCATCTTAGCATCCACCCAACCAAACTGTCCAAGAATTCTGTAATAATAAAATAACCATACATTCCTCTAAACAGAAGTGAATACAGACCTATTCTGTTCAATCTCCCAGGAACTACTCCGGTGCATCCTTGCTGCCCTGCCTTTGTGGTAAGTGTAGTCCCTTTTACAGAAGGCGATCAACACTCCGCAATTTTCCAGGAGTGGCCTGGAATATTTGTTCAATGAGATAAGCATGAGATTAATTGTTATAAAAGGTGAGTTGGAGGGGCAATGAGATTAGAGGGGAAGTTTTCTGATCCTAAACACCCAGGCCTGGAAAAAGTTAGAGCTCCTCACCTGAACAGAAGCAATACACATTCTGTTGATTGATTACAACTCAGCATTCAACATTATACCTTCAGTTCTAATCAACAAGTTCCAAAACCCAAGACTGTACCTCCCTCTGAATCTGGATCCTTGACGTCCTCACTGGGACACCAGTCAGTAGAGATCAGAAATAGCATTCTCCCTCACTGACACTCAACTTAGCACCTCAGGGATGCATGCTTAGCTCACTGCTCTACTCTACACAATCACGACTCGTGGCTAAACACATATATATTTGCCAATAACACACCTATTCTTGGCAGAATTTCAGATTGGGATGAGAAGGCATACAGGAGTAAGATATATCAGCTAATTGAGTGGTATCGCAATAACCACCTTGCACTCAATGTTGGTAAAACTAAGGAGTTGATTGTGGACTTGAGGAAGGGGAAGTCGAGGAAACACACAGTTCTCTTTGAGAGATCAGCAGTGGAAAAGCTGATCAAGTTTCTGGTGTCAACATCTCTGAAGATCTTTCCTGGGCCCAACACATTGATACAATTACAAAGAAGGCATGACAACGGCTATATTTCATTAGGAGTTTGAAGAGATTTGGTATGTCACCGAAGGCTCCAGCAGATTTCTACAGATGTACTACGGGGAGCATTCTGACTGGTCTCATCACCATCTGGTATGAAGGTCTACACAGAATCAAAAAAGGATGCAAAAGTTGCAAACTCAGCCAGTTTGCCCCCTCGCCCCCACCGAGGACATATTCAAAAGGGGAAAAAGGCGGTATCCATCATTAAGGACCCCCATCACCCAAGATGTGCCATCTTCCTACAGTTACTATCAAGGTTGGTGGTACAGGAGTGAAGACACAAACAACTTTTCAAAAAAAGCTTCATCCCTTCTGCCATCAGACTTCTTAATTAACAATGAACCCCTCTACTATTTTCCCTCTCTTTTTTGATGCACTGGATTGTACTGCTGCCACAAAACAACAAATTTCACAACTTATGACAGTGATATTAAATTTGTTTCTGATTCAAATTTGGGTGGCAACATCCTACACACAGTAATGCGAAAATTACCTGGTATGATACGGTTGTCCTAAAAGGAGAGGCTAGACATTTCGGATCTATATTCCTTGTAGACGAAGGTGACCTGATTCTAACATTTAAGACCCAAGGGATCTTGACATGGTACATGTGGACATGTTTTCATGAGTGGGAAAGTCACTGAAATGACAATAAACTTAACTTATCAACGGCACTGCTCCAAAATAAGGGGGAAGTCATTTAAAGCAGATTTGAATAGATGTATCTTCTGTCAAAGGGTGGTGGATCTCTGGAATTCTCAGCCACTAAGACAGGCAGAGGCTAGATCAATAGATTAATCTACTTTCACCATAAATATATATGCAAATTGAGGTTGTGGATAAAATAGAAGCTGAGGCCAGCACTGATCATACTGAAACAAGGGCAGGTGACCTACTCCACTTTCCTAGAAGTCTGTTTTACTAATATTGAAGAATAAACACTGGTCTGAAATCTTCTTCCAATATAGCCCAGTGTTTGTTACCTCCTTTGTAGAATGCAGATAAGCCCTCAAGAAAAAGTACTTGCACATTAGCACACTGTAGTCTCTAGAGCAGATTCCCAACCTGGAATCCATGGACCCCTTGGTTAATGGTAAGGCTCCATGGCATAATAAAATTTTCATCCCCTGATCTAGTGTGCACTTGTCTCTATAATGTAATTTCAACCATTTTTTTCCCCTTTGGAGGCAAGAATGCTAAGAACAATGCTAAGCCCCAGGTGACATTAGATTTGTACTGTCAGTCATTTACAGAAATGGATCTTTCAACCCATATACATGCTGACCTTCCACTCATTAGAGTACATTAATCCTATTTACCCGCACAAAGACTATATTCTCCTAATGCCTTGTCTATTTAAAGATTCAAAGTACATTTATTATAAAAGTATGTACGCAATATACAATACCAAGATTCACCTTCCCACAGAAAGCCATGAAACAAAGAAAACCATGAAGCCCTTTCAAAGAAAAACACCAAACCCCTCCCAACACTCAAAAAATATCACATAAATGGCAAAAAAAAGAAAAACAGAATATAAAACACAAAATTGAAAGAGTCCAGGCATATTCAGTTCAATTCAATCTAGCTTTCAGTTAAAGGCCTTTCTAGTCATCTCTTAAACACATAGCTTGAATCTAATTTCATTACATTGTTTGACAATGCATTTCAGGTACAGAGTGTAAAAAACCCCTTTCAAGCACTCATCTAGGAGACACTCCCAACCAGCAATCCACAGACCCCTTGCTTAATGGCATTGGTCTATGGCATAAAAAAGATTGGAGGAAATCAGCAGGTCAAGCAGTAATGGTAGGGAAAAAGGAACTGATAACAACTTGGGTTGAAACCCTACATCGGACTATACAGTCCTGCATACCTTATTTATCCTGACCAGTGCACAAATCAGGCCACTCATTCCGGGGGGGGGGGGGGACGGACTAGCTCAGCCTCTCCCAATGACTAAAGTCTTTCAAATCCAAACATATTGAACAAAACTGATCTCAAACAAAAATCAAAACAATGGAGGCACAGAAGACCACAAAGCCATAAAGTGCTGCAGAGCCTCTACAGAGGGAATTCCAGCTCAAAATACACAAAATGCTGGAGGAACTCAGCAGGCCAGGCAGAATCCGTCAAGAGGAATAAACAGTCAACATTGTGGGCCAAGACCCTTCAATGGCATCTGTAAAATCTCGTGTTAATGACAGTCAAGATGACAAGTATTGACGCAAAATGTTGACTGTCCATTTCACTCCACAGATGCATTCCTGAACATCCAGTGTGCTACTCCAAATCAAAAACAACACTTTCAATCCAGGTTACTTTTCCTCAACAACCTACAAAAAAAGGCAAGGACATACCTAACATTCTATGGATTCAGACATACAAGAGACTGCAGATACGGGCATCTGGAGCAATTCACAAAAAGCTGGAGGAGCTCAGTGGGTCAAGCAGAGCAATGGAAAGACAGTTTCAGGTTGAGACAGAGCAAAGGTCTCTACTCAAAAACTCGACTCTCCAATTCCCTTCACAGACGCTGCCTAGCAGCTGAGTTGCACAGCACAGCACGGTCCTTTGGCCCATGATGTGTGCTGGACTTTTAAACCTACTCTAAGATCAATCTAAACAATCCCTACTATCATTTATATTCTTATCTAAGGGATTCTTAAATGCGCCTGATGCATCTGGCTCTACCACCACCTCTGGCAGCGTGTTCCAAGCTCCAACTCTCAATATAAAGTACCTGCCTCTGACTCCTCCTCAATACTTTCCATTTCTGTCCCAGGAAAAAGTCTCAGGCTATCCATTCAAACTATGCTCATCTTTTACACCTCTATAAAATTACCTTTCATCCTCATCGAGAAAAGCCCTACCTTGCTCATCCTATCTTCATAAGACATGCCCTCTAGTCCAAGCAGCACCCTGGTAAATATCCTCTGCACCCTTTCTGACACTTCAACATCCTTCCTATGCTGGGGCAACAAGAACCGGACATAATATTTCCATGTTTTATAGAACTGCAGCATTACTTTCCACATTCTATGGATGTGGATCTGAAGTCCCTATGTCCTTCCACATCACCAGGAATCCTGCCATCAACTTTCAAATTCGACCATGCAAAATGAATCACGTCATCCTTTCCCCCAGTTGAACTCCACCCGCCACTTCTCAACCTAAGCTATGAATCCTGTTAATGCCCCAGGTCATGCCTTGTTACCATCGGGAAGGAGGTACAGTAGCCTGAAGTCACACACTCAAAACGATTCAGCAACAGCTTCTTCCCCTCTCCCATCAGATTTCTGAATGAACACTGAACCATTGAAAACTACCTCACTAACAAAACACACCAAATGCGGGAGGAACTCAGCAAACCAAGGAGTCAACATGAGTAAACAGTCAACATTTCGGGCCGAGACCCTTCTTCTGGACTCACTGCTTTTTTACTTCTATTCTTGCACTACTTATTTAACTACTTAAGACTTATATGCTTAGTACAAATCACGGTTTATTTTCTATTATTATGTATTGCAATGTACTGCTGCCGCAAAGACAATAAATTTCACGACATATGCCAGTGATATTAAAACAGATTCCAATGTCTCGTTGCAACCTACAACCACCTCTCCACTATCTACAATTCCACCAACCTTCGTGTCACCGGCAAATTTACTAACCCACCAGTTCCGCCAGCATATTGTGTGCAGTTCCAAGGATCTATCCCGGTGGATATCCTATAATCTGGGGACAAACAAAACGGGGATGGGAGCCGAGGTTCCCGGGCCCGCGCATGCGCCTTCGCCAGCCGGGCCTAGCGCCACTTACCCTCACAGGCCCTGGTCGCCGGCTCTTCCGTCTTCTCCTCCCGCGAGTGCCCGTCGCTGGCGACATCCGCGACCACTTCCTGCTCCTCCGCCGCCTCGGCAGCGTCGCGGTTGAGGGCAGCCTGCAGCCGCTCCTGCAGGTCAGCCTTGAGACCCTTTGTGTCGAGGCCCCGCTTGTGCAGCGCCTCCTTCAGCTCATTCACTTTCAGCTTCCGGATGTCCACCGAACTCATCTCGGGGAGTTAAGATCACAAACCCGCCGCGCCCCGGACTCCACGCGGTGCTCAAATAAATAATTACCAAAATAAAATCAGTGCTTATACGCCCGAAGGAAAGGAGTGGTCGGATCAGGAATAAAATTCCCCCTTACTCGCTGCAGCTCCTGGCCGACAAAATGGCCGTCTACTCCCTTCACCCGCTGTCACGGCGCCAGCCGGGCCCGGCCAACCCATTTTTCTCTCCGGACTTCCCATTGGTCCTCTCCTGCTTCCTACGAGCCCGCTCTTCACCAATCCACCAATCCCAAATGAGTTTGTAAAATCCCTCCGCCATCCCCCTCCGCTTTCTTGCGTCGTTGCTTCCCATTGGTCCACCACTCCGCCAAGCGAGCTGGGTGGGGGGGGGAGGGGGGAAAGAGAAAAAATATTTTCACTCTGCTGCCGGCTTGATCCAATCGGACGCAGCGTTTCACAAAGCGATAGTGGGCGGGTCACCGGGTGTAATCCCCAAATCAGTTGCGACGCTGACTGATATCCCGCCTCTCCCACGCCGCGATTGGGTGTCTGTATTCCTGACGTTGATTAAACCCTTTCGTGGTTAGCGCCACGCAGATGTCAATCAAAGAGGATGCTTGACAGGTTCTTCACAGAACTAGGTGACACAGAAAACAAATGGACACGTGCACCGGTGGGCCGGATTTAGCAACAAACAAAATTAATCACTACTTTTTAAGAAAAGAGTACACTGCAGACGCTTTAATACTAATCACAAAGAAAAGAAAATCTGCAGATGCTGGAAAGCCAAGCAACACTCACAAATGCTGAAGGAACTCAGCAGGCCGGGCAGCGTCGATGGAGAAGAGTGAACGTGTCGACGTTTCGGACCGAGGCCCTTCAGCAGGACTGGAGAAGCAAACATGAGTCAGAGTAAGAAGAGGGGAGGAAGAAATATAAGGTGATAGGTGAAACAGGGGGGTAAAGAGAAAAGCTGGGAGGTTGTTTGGTGAAAGATAAAGGGCTGGAGAAGGGGGTAATCGGATAGGAGAGGAGAGAAGGCCATGGGAGAAAGGGAAGAGGAAGGAGCACTAGATGGGTAGGTAAGATGAGATGGGAGAGGGAAACCGGAATAGGGAATGGTGAAGGGTGATGGAGAGGGTGCAGTTACCGGAAGTTCAAGAAATCATTGTTCTTGCCACCACTCCCCCCACCCCCACACAGAAGCAGCGGCAAAAACGTCGACCCACCACCCCTTGCATCATCAAAAGACAGACATCCCACCTCTCCCGGAAGTTCCGGGAGTCTCCCGCATATTGATAGCGGCTCCCTGACGCCCGCAAATTATATACAACATCCCAGAAATCGATTTTTTTGAGAGAGAGAGAAAGTGAGCAAGAGACAGAGAGTGCGAAAGAGAGAGAGGGAGATTGAACGAGCCAGAGAGAGCGCCATGGCAGGGCATTCCATAAAAAGAAAATATAAAATGTACTTCACCCCAGACGACACTAAAGTGTACCCCTGCCTAATAGGGGTCAAAATTAATGACAGTGTTGCCCGCTGCATTGTTTGCAACAGTGACTTTTCTATTGCCCGTGGTGGGTTAAATCACTGTTGTGGTGAGTTTAACAGGAGTCATTCATTCATTCATTTGCATAGTTAACATTATTTAAACTAGCTGGCCAGCTGCTAAGGAGATACTCTATTGCAGATATCCCGCCTCCCCCGGGAGACTCCCACAAATTGATGGTGCTACCTCCCTGAAATGAGTTTTTGCAAGGGTGGGATGTCTGCCACAGACTCAGCTTCGGAGAAATGTACATAATTCACAACCCCCAACATTGAGTTGGGGTTTCGCTTTAAGAGTCTGGTTGGAAGTGATGACGTCGTTGCAAAAGGATTTTTAGCGCGCTTTTGTATTTAGGTTTTGGAGTTAGATAAAACGTGTTACAAGTTTCATTAAACATAAAACGCCTCACTTCATTTTATTTATGAAAACCTACATTGGGGACCCTATGCTCTAGGATGATTCCAGAGTTATTGAACATGTTGGCAAACGCAGTCACTTTGAAGTTGCTGGAGTTTTGGGAGCTAAATGCCATCACTTGGTTTGCATGAGCAGAGGCCTAGTTCAACTCTACAAGAAATCTCTGCCGACATATTTCATTAAATGAATTCTACTACACGGCAGTGGCTCTCAGCAGCTCCACGGCTATGAGAGTGGTGAGTCTGCTTGAACACCTGCCTGAACACGATAAACACCAATCAATGAAGACTCATCTTTTACAGGCTTTTTGGGCTATCGGAGTCTGAGAGCGCCAGACAGTTGCTGTCTTTGCCCGGTGTTGGTAATAGTAAGCCTTCGGTGCTAATGGAAGAATTGAATTGGATTTCGGTTTATTGTCATTTAGAAACAACTGCAGCGCAGTTAAAAAATGAGACAACGTTCCTCCAGAATGATATCACAAAAGCACATGACAAAACAGACTACACCAGAAAATGCACATAACGTTTGGCAGTCCCCAAATCCAGAGTCTGGAGAGGCTACTGCGTATTAATATCGCGCTACCATCTTAGCACGTTCCCCGGAAAGGAGCACCAAATCCACCAGACAAAACAAGACTACCCAGACACACCAAGTCAGGAGACCAACTCTACCACCCAACAAACCAAAAACTTTAAAGCTACAAGATTTACACAAAACCACATTGTTACATATAGTTATAGTTAACATACAGTTACAACAGTGCAAACAATACCATAATTGTTAAAAACAGACCATGGGCACAGTAAAATTAGTCCAAAGATGTTAAAAGACTATAAGTTCGAAAGAAACCACCACACAGTTTCCACAAGTCCTCAGGGTCCCTCAGAAACTGCTGTTTCTCCTGGGAAATAATCATCCTTATTTTATTTTTAAAGAACTTTTCAAGCAGCAAATGCTTGGATCTTCTCCGCATTAACCTCACTAATGCACCCGAGAAGGATATTAGGGAGCTTGCTAAGATGGCTGATAGTCCTCACTCAGCTAGGTAGTGGTGTATCATTCCTCCTCCTTTCTCAATAAGCCCAGTCAGCAAGGCCCCCCAACATAAGGACACCTATGACCGCGAAACAGACCAAGACAGGCTCAACGGGCCAGCTGGCCTAATCCTGCTCCTGTTTCTTGTGTTCTTAAGCATTAGATCCTTTTTTACTCTTATTTCTGTTTCCCAAGCACCTTACTATTTTAATCAATGTACAGTACTGTGCAAAAAGTCCTAGCTACCTATACATGCCTCAGATTTTTGCACAGTATCGTACACCCACAACAATGACCGTCTCAAACTTTTGGAAGTGACTTTGCACTGTTTAGTATCCTGCCGTCCTTGGGGTCAGTTAATGTCCTGCTATTCATTGCAGATGGCTCAGGAAATTTCCAACCCATTTCAGTTTACCTATTGCAAAACCATACCTCGCTGGTCATAAGTCAGTAGTGGAGACAGCCACGCAGATGCTAGAGAATGCTATCTGTAATAGTTACCTAGAAGGAAAATTGCAGAAACAAGAATGATATCGCTTCTTGCAAAACTGTGGAGCAATGCAGATTTCAGTAAACAATTGCTGTCAGATTCACTAATTATTACACAATTGCACATATTCCAGAGATATCACATGACACAGGTAATCTACACCACGACAGTGCCCATCACTCAAACACTCACCCCATTACACCACTTCTCACTTCCTTTATTTTAGAATCTGGTTTAATATCACTGGCATACATAGTGAAATTTGTTAACTTTCATGGCAGCACAAAATATAGAATTACAGTTAGTATATATTTATATATATATATATATATGTGTGTGTGTATATTAAATAGTTAAAATGAATATGATGATGACGTCGACTCAGGCCTGAGAGGCCAGCATCGGGCATTTTCGTGCCTTACAAGGCACGGAACAAAAGACTGTGTGACGCGCCACTCCTCAGGCAGACATGTCGCAGTGTTTTTCTTTATTTTACGAGGTCGAGTTGCGAACTCAGCACTCAACCCAGCACGGATGGAAAGCGTACTCGGGAATTGCCCGACTGGATTCGAACCAGGGAACCTCCGTTCCGGAGTCTGGTGCTGATGTCACTACACCACCGGCAGAGAAATAAATAAGTAGTGCAAAGACAGAAATAAAAAGTAGTGAGATAGTGGCCACCGGTTCAACGTCCATTCAGAAATCGGATGGAAGCTGTTCCTGAATCACTGAGTGTGTGCCTTCAGGCTTCTGTACCTCCTCCCTGATAGTAACAATGAGAAAAGGGCATGCCCTGTGTAACGGGAGTCCTTAATGATGGGTGCTGCTTTCCTGAGGTACCACTACTTGAAGATGTCCTGGATACTGCAGAGGCTAGTGCCCATGATGGAGCTGACTAACTTTAGAACTTCCTGTAACTTGCTTCGATCTTGGGCCTACCCCGCCCCCCCCCCCCATGCCAGACAGTGATGCCGCCAGTCAGAAGGCCTTCCATGGTCCACCCACAGAAGTTTTCGAGTGTTTTAGTTGACAAACCAAATCTCTTCAAACTTTGAATGTTTTGGCTTCTTTATAGCTGCATTGGTATATTGCATCCAGGTTAGATCCTCAGAGATATTGCTGCCCAAGAACGCGAAACTGCTCCCTCTCTCCACTTCAGATCCCTCTATGAGGGTTGGCTTGTGTTCCCTGGTCTTACCCTTCTAGAAGTCCCACAAATGTTGATAATACAAAGCTTGTATGTGCCTGTCAGAATAAAAGGTACAACTAACAGGTTCAGGAAGCCTTGCTTTTCAAGAGATATTCAGGCCATGATTAAAGAAAAAAAAAGATGTCTAGCAGGAAGAGGCAGGTAGGAGCAACTGAGGTGCTTATGGAATTCAAGATAAAGGAGAGAACACTTAATAAAGAAATCAGGAAGGCTAAAAAGAAGGTATGAAGTTGCTCCAGCAAAGTGAAGGAGAATCCTAAGGGATTCTACAGATATGTTAAGAGCACAATGATTGCAAGGGACAAAATTGGTTTTCCGGAAGATCAGGATGGTAATCCACGCATGGAACCAAAAGAGGCGGGGAAGATCTTAAATGGATTTTTTTTTTGCATCTGTACTTATCCAGATATAGAGTCTATGGAAGTGAGGCAAAGCAGCATCAACTTCATGGATCCTATACAGATTACAGAGGAGGAGGTGTTTGCTATCTCGAGGCAAATTAGGGTGGATAAATCCCCTTGGACCCTGCCAGAGGCTCGTGCAGAAATTGCAGGGGCCTGAGCAGAGATATTTAAATCATTCTGAGCAACAGGTGATGGTCCTAGATGATTGTAAGCTAAAGCTATTCCGCTGTTTAAGAAAAACTCTAAAAATAAACTAGGAAATTATAGGCCGGTGAGCCAGCCATCAGTAGTGGGAAAGTTATTCTAAGGGACCAGATATGAGTATTTGGAAAGACATGGACTGATTTAGGGATCGTCCGCATGGCTACGTGCCTGGTAGGTTGTGTCTAGCCAATCTTAATAGTGTTTTTTGAAGAAGTTACCAGGAACGTTGATGAAGGCAAGGCAGTGGATTTTGTCTACGTGGACTTCAGCAAGGCATTTGACAAGGTCCCGCATGGGAGGTTGATCAAGAATGCTCAGTCACTCAACATTCAAGATGGGTTAGGAAATTAGATTAGACAGTGTGAGAAGCCAGAGAGTGGTAGCAGATGGTTGCCTGTCTGACCATGACTAGCGGAGTTCCATGGGGATCAGTGCTGGGTCCATTGTTGCTTCTCATCTATTATCAATGTGGTAAACTGTATCAGCCACTTTGCGGATGACACCGAGATTGGGGTTGAAGTGGACGGCTAGGAAGGACATCCTGGCTTGCAAAGGGATCTGCATCAGTTGGAAAAAAATTGGCTGAAAATTGGCAGATGGAATTTAATGCAGACAAGTGCAAAGTGTTGTACTTTGGTAGAACCAACCAAGGTGTGTCTTAAAGAGAAAAAGCAGAAGGGCACTGAGGAGTGCTGTTGAACAAAGGGGTCTGAGAAAGGTAGATAGGGTCATCAAAATTTTTTTTAGCAAATTGGCCTTTGTAAATCAAAATATTATGTACAAGAGATGGGATGTTATATTGAAATTTTGTATAAGACATTGCTGAGGCCTAATTTGGAGAATTGTGTGCAGTTTTTTGCACCTCCCTACAAGAAAAATGTAAATAAAGTTGGAAGACTACGGAGAAATTTTATAAGAATGTTGCTGGGATTGGAGGACATGAGTTATAAGGAAAGATTAAATACAACATTGTTTCTTCTAATTAAAAACCTTTGGAGATAGTAGTGTTGCTTTTTTTGTTTACTGCTCGTTATGCCACTGGCAGTTAGGGCAGCAGCGGAGGTCCTTCGTCTCCGGTGATGTTCAGGGCCTCCCCATTCATGCCAGCTGCTTCTCCAGGTTCTTACTACTGTTGGTCATGCAAGTCCCGGGTGGAGATTCAAGAACACCATCGTACTCAGGTATAGAAGGATTCTTCATTGCTGTTCCGTAACATTCTGTTTTTTGACCAGTCATGGCTGTTAGCCCTGAGCTGAAGTCCTGAACCCGGAGGACCAGTGGACCACTCTTAATCTGACCTCTACTGTTTACTTGTTTGGCATGGATGACCCAACCAAGAGCCAAAGCATTATGCCTTGACTCCAGCCAACATAAGCTCTCTGGGTCATTGAAACACACAAGCCTCCAAACCCAAAGATGAGGTTGTGGTCCTCTTGGAGGATTGTTACTTTCACGTATTAGCTTATTTCCTGCCTAATTTCCTCTTTGAAGCTGTGTGCAGTTCTGAATATGTCCAATAACCCCATCAGAGAAAAAAGCAGCCATTTGTTTCTGCTGTGATCAGCGGTGAGCATGGCTAATCACAAGAGGCAGGGGGTTAAGCAACTGCGGTTCCATATTGGTTCTGCTTTGACAACATCAAAGGAAAGTGACACCCAGCTCATGTTAATGTGACTTCAACAGCTTGTTTTTTTCTAATGTTATTAAAGGTGACTCATTTTAATAAGTTTCACTCTGAGAATTAAATACATGGACAGCTTCCCATGAATCACATCTCTATCAGCAGAATCTATTGCACCTCAAGCATCAACTTTATCTGACCTATATAGTACTTTACACGTGTGGGGTGGAGATATGTCTCTACAAAAGGAGGTATAAAGTGTAAGGCCCTCTTTTCCTCTGTTAGCATGCGCTCTTGGATAAAGTGTAGCACCTGCTTAGCCCCACCCTGATCAGGGTCACGTGAACCCATGGGAGCAGGTGGTGGATGGTTGTATGAGCAGCCAGTGCAGATCACAAGTCCTGGTTATGTGACCACTGACGCCAGGCAGACAATCTCTGAAGAGTATTGATAATGGCTGGAGGGGTCACCCCTCTTGTAAAGACACTGCCCAGAAGACAACAATGGCAAACCACTTCTATAAGAAAATTTGCCAAGAACAATCATGGTCACGGAAAGCCCACGATTGCCCACGTCATACAACACAGTGCATAATGATGATGATGACAGTACTGTGCAAAAATCTTAGGCACCCTGACTATGTACACAGTATGTGCCAAAGACTTTTGCACAGTATTGTACATGTATTAGGAAATTGTTGTGTGTTGGTCACGGCACCACAGTAGTGTAGGGGTTAGCGTGACGCAGTTACAGCTCAGGGCATCGGGAGTTCAGAGTTCAATCCCGACATCATCTGTAAAGAATCTACACATTCTCGTGGAATGTGGGTGGATTTTCCCCAGATGGTCCAGTTTCCTGTCACAGTCCATCGATGTACTGGTTGGTAAATTAATTGATCATCATAAATTGTCCCACGATTAGGCTAGGGTTAAATCGGGCAGCAGGGCTCAAAGTGCCCAATACATCGATTACATACTGTAACTCAATACAACAACATTCAACAGTTATAAAGTATATAAAGAGTAATAATTATATATTAAAAACCTAATACCGTCTGAGGTTAAAGGACAGATATGGAATAAAATTTGTATAAAATAATTCAATAAATAAATACCAGCATGTATTTACAGTGTAATCAGCTTTACAAAAAAGTGCTGCCCGGGGGAAGAAAGTTTCAACGTAGTGTTAAGTTTTTGTTTTGATAGCCCTACAGTTCTTTCCAGAAGGGAGTTTTTGGAAAAGGCAGTTTACAGGGTTGGAAGTGTCCTTTTCAGGGAAAAGAGATGCAATAATATTGAACCATTCATGACATCAGCCATTCTAGTCCTGTTTAACTCTACCTAAGAGTACAGTCACCACAAGCTCTACAGGGAACTACCACTGCTTCTGAAGGACCCACCAGTGCACCCACATCCCAAGGGATTTATTGCCAAGTAACATTGATTGCCAATAGAGAGAGTTCAAAGTTCAAAGTGCATGTCACCATATGCTTCCCTGAGGTTCATTTTCTTGCAGGCATTCACAGTAGAACAAATACAATAGACTCAATAAAAAAACTACATACAGACTGCCAAAGAGCCAATGTGCAAAATAAGAAAAAAGATACACACAAACATAAATATTTACTGTAATTCATGTGTTTTTTCTCTATTATTGTGTATTGTCGTTGTTGCAGGAGTGATATCTCTCTCTCCCTTGCTGGTGAGAGGGAGCCTGTCTGAGATGTCAAAGTGTTAACCATATAACAATTATAGCATGGAAACAGGCCATCTCGGCCCTTCTAGTCCATGCCGAATGCTTACTCTCACTTAGTCCCACCGACCTGCACTCAGCCCATAACCCTCCATTCCTTTCCTGTCCATATACCTATCCAATTTTTTTTTAAATGACAATATTGAACCTACCTCTAACACTTCTACTGGAAGCTTGTTCCACACAGCTACCACTCTCTGAGTAAAGAAGTTCCCCCTCGTGTTTCCCCTAAACTTTTGCCCCCTAACTCTCAACTCATGTCCTCTTGTTTGAATCTCCCCTACTCTCAATAGAAAAAGCCTATCCACATCAACTCTATCTATCCCCCTCATAATTTTAAATACCTCTATCGTCTCCCCTCAACCTTCTGTGCTCCAAAGAATAAAGACCTAACTTGTTCAACCTTTCTCTGTTACTTAGGTGCTGAAACCCAGGTAACATTCTCATAAATCTCCTCTGTACTCTCTCTATTTTGTTGACATCTTTCCTATAATCCCAGAACTGTACACAATACTCCAAATTTGGCCTCACCAATGCCTTGTACAATTTTAACATTACATCCCAACCCCTATACTCAATGCTCTGATTTATAAAGGCCAGCGTACCAAAAGCTTTCTTCATCACCCTATCCACATGAGATTCCACCTTCAGGGAACTATGCACCATTATTCCTAGATCACACTGTTCTACTGCATTCTTCAATGCCCTACCATTTACCATGTATGTCCTATTTTGATTAGTCCTACCAAAATGTAGCACCTCACACTTATCAGCATTAAACTCCATGTTGGGATGGAACAGTAGTTTCTGATGGATTCTAGATCACAATCTCTTTGGGGAGCTTTGCTGTTGTTTGCATTGCGGGTGGTGGAGCTGATGCTTCCAGCTGGAACAAGTTGGGGGAGGGATGATGCATTTTTTTGTTGTGTCTGTGCACAGCTACATATCAATTAAATAAAAGCACACACACAGGAAATGGCTTTAACTGGTGTATTCACATTGCAACGAGAGAGAGCCTGGGAGGAAGAGGGGAGCTTTGGGGTTCTAACATTTTCTGGCATTCATTCTTTGGGTTTTTTTAAATCCGTTTCTTCAATGTCTGTGAAGTGTAAGAATTTCAGGTCGGATGCTGTAACATTCTCTGATATCAGAGAAATACCATTCAATAAACATCTTTAAAGCAAAAATATGGAGACATTATAGGAACCGGGAAGGAAGCCAATGAACGGTATGTTGTACAGAGTTTGAAACAGGATAGCAACAACGAGTTAGCAACAAAAGTTCCAAGGAATAGCAGTTAACTGGAACACATCCAAAGGATCTCCTCTTACACACAGACTCAGGACTTCATTAAGCACAGGCGTATCATGTCTCTAATGAGCAGAGTACGTTGGCTCTTTGAGAATATGGGCTATTTCCCAAGTGCCTCGTTAATGTTTCCATGTCACCGTATCCCTGTTTGTGCACATTTGGCAGAGCTCACCTTTCTCTGCCAGGCGCTCCGAGATAAAATAGCAGAAACTGTAATCAACAGCAGGTCACGTGCTTGCCTCATCCAGTGGGGATCCCTGCATTCCCGCCAGGTGTTCCTGGACAGAGTTCCTAACGTCTTCCTGCCAGATGTTTCTGACTACAGGAGCCATGAGGTTTTTTCTGCCAGCTGTTTCGGCTCGGGTGACTCATTTATCCCGCACCCACACGTCTCTGTGTGGCAAGGATCTCTTGTTCCTCTTTTCAGGACCCTTGTGCCTTTCCTCAGCTGCTGGCCTTCTGTAATGACCCTCCTCTGCCAAGCCGATTTGGTGAGAGCGAGCACGGCTTTGTGCTGGGCTGCCCAAGCACGTCGCACCCGAGGCACGTCCCAGTGCTTGGGCAATTTAAACGGCTGCGCAGATAGTCTGGAAGCCCAAATGTTGGGTACAGAGGTGAGGGTCAGGCTGATTTCGCTTACTCTCCCACTAATGTTCATTCCTTTCTCTGTGGCAACAAGGCTGTGAACTGCTCTGCGTTTTTTGCCCCGCTGGTGTGAATACTGGGGAGTGAGGCTTGGGCCTACTCCGGCTGCTCTGGGAGCAGAACTTGGACTCGGTCTGGTTTGAAATACCGTGGCTTGTTTCTACTGTTTGCATGATTTGTGTTTTTTTCTCTCTCTCTTTCTCTGCGCAGTGGTTATCCGTTTTTTTTTAAAATTGGGTTATTCTGGTTTCTTGCTTTGTGGCTGCCTGTGAGTGGGCAAACTTCAAGGTGTACAATTTATACCTGTGCTTTGATTTCTTTGAGCCTGTGGGATCGCTCATTCCTTCTGCTCGATGTTTGAGCTGCAGGAGTTTGACGGTCGGCATTAACTCAGTGGGCAGAAGGGCCTGTCTCCCTGATGTACAACTCCGTGACACCCCTGCTCTCTCTCCAGATGTTTCCCAGCCGCTGAAACCCCCGTGGCAAAGCGCCCCAAAACTGAACGCTCACTGGCTCTCTTTCCACAGATGCTGCCTGACCTGCTTGAGTGTTTCCAGGACGTTCTGGTTGCAGGAACCTCCACGGTACAGTCACCAGTGTTTGGCGGAACGCAACCAGGAGCCAACTAGCTCCAAAAATCAAAAGTTTTCACCTCATCCCAACTGATACACAGAAGCAGCGAAACCACACACACACACAGAGCTGATTCTGTTTTGGAGCAGAATCCTAATTTTAACAGTTGTTAGTGGTGTGAATGGGAATCAGGTCTAAAATCTCTGGCATATGTCGTGAAATTTGTTGGTTTGCGGCAGCAGTATAACGCAATACATAAAGAATCATAAATCACAATAATACATCTATATCTATCTATATACACAGTACTGTGCAAAAGTCCAGGACATAGGTATATAGAGAAAGGGTGCCTAAGACTTTTGCACAGTACTATAGTAATTTTATGTATTGCACGTACTGCTGCCGCCAAGAAAAAAACCCAGATTTCTTGACAAACAAGAGAAAATCTGCAGATGCTGGGAATCCAAACAACACACACACAAAATGCTGGAGAAACTCAGCAGGCCGGGCAGCATCTCTGGAAGAGAGTACAGTTGATGTTTTGGGCCAAGACCCTTCATCAGGACTGGAAAGAAAAAGATGAGGAGACAGAGTGGGAAGGTGGGGGGAGGGGAGGGAGAAGCACAAGGTGATGGGTGAAACCGGGAGGCTTCATAAAATTTCATGACATACGTGAGGGACAATAAACCCGACTCTGATATGGGTCTCTATCATGGATTGAGAGTGGGAAGGGGGCAGGGAGAGGGGGATCATAGTTGGGAAAAGGGGAAGGGAGAGGAGAGGAAGTGGGAAGCATCAGAGAAACATTCTGTAATGATCAATGAATCAATTGTGGAATCAAATGATCTTGCCTAGTGTCTCAGGGTTGGGTGTGTCTGCACACCCACCCACCCCCATCCCAGGCACTCCTTCCCTGCCACCTGTCTTACTCCCCTCCCTCAGTGCTGCACCCTCGCCATTCCCAACATCCTTCGCTCCCGCCAGATTTACAAGCTCGCTCTCCTCTTCACACCAACAAATACAGTACTGTGCAAAGTCCTAGGCTATTTGGCCTATTAAGTCTGCTCCGCCATTTCATCATAAGACCATAAGGGATAGGAGCAGGATTAGGCCATTCAGCCCATTGAATCTGCTCCACCATTTCTCATGGCTGCTCCATTTTCCCTGTCAATCCCGTTCCCCTGCCTTCTGCCCATAACCTTTCACCTCCTGATTAATCAAGAACCTAACAACCTCCATCATAAATGCATCCAATGACCAGGCTTCCACCTGTGGCAATAAATTTCAGAGATTCACCACCCTCCATTTTAAATGGATGTCTCTCTATTCTGAGTGTGTGCCCTTTGGTCTTATTCTCCCCCACTACATGAAAATCCTTTCCTCATGCACTCTATCAAGGCCTTTCAACATTCAATAGATTTCAGTGAGATTGCCCACCCCCATTCTTCTAAATTCCAGTGAGTACAGGCCCAAAGCCATCAAGCGCTCCTCATATAAGCCTTTCAATCCCAGAATTGTTTTCGTGAACAACTCTACACTCTCTCTAATGTCTGCACATTCTTCCTTAGATAAGCAGCCCAAAGTTGCTCACGATATTCCAAGCGAGGCCTCACCAGTGCCTTATAAAGCCTCAGCATCACATCTTTCTTTTTATCTTCTAGACTTCCTGAAACAAATACTAACATTGCATTTGCCTTCCTCACCACGGACTCAACTTTCAAGTTAACCTTTAGGGAATCCTGCACAAAGACTCCCAAGTCTCTTTGCAACTTGGATTTTTGAATTTTCTACCTGCTTAGAAAATAGTCAATGCTTTTGATCCTTCTGCCAACGTGCATGACCATACACTTCCCGACACTGTATTCCGTCTGTCACTTCTTTGCTCGTTCCCCTCATCCAAGTCTTTCTGCAGCCTCTGATTCCTCAATACTACCTGCCCCCTCCACCTATCTTTATATCGTCCGCAAACTTGGTCACAAAGCCATCAGTTCCGTCATTGACATATTACGTGAAAAGAAATGGTCACAACATGGACCGCTGTGGAACACTACTGGTCACTGGCAGCCAACCAGAAAAGGCTCCCTTTATTCCCATTCTGCCTCCTGTCAATCAGCCAATCCTCTATCCGTGCTAGTACCTTTCCTTTAATACCATGGGCTCTTATCTTAAGCGGTATCTTGTCAAAGGCCTTCTGAAAATCTAAGTGCACCACATCAACCAATTCTCCTTTGTCTATCCGGCTTATTACTTCCTCAAAGATTTCCAACTGATCTGTCAGGCACGATTTTCCCTTGAGGAAACCATGCTGACTACGGCCTATTTTATCATATGCCTCCAAGGCCTCACTGAGACCGCATCCTTAACAACCAACTCTAACATCTTCCCAACCAATGAAGTCAGGCAAAGTGGTCCATAATTTCCTTTCTTCAGCCTCCCTCCTTTCTTAAAGAGTGGAGTGACATTTGTAATTTTTCAGTCCTCCGGAACAATGCCACAATCCTGAAAGCTCAATACTAATGTCTGCACAATCTCTGCAGTTACCTTGTTTAGAACCCTGGATGTAGTCCTTCTGGTCCTGGTGACTTTTCCTAAGCACCTTCTCCTTAGTGCTAGCAATTGCACACGCTCAGCCCCAACATTCCTGAAATTCAGGCATACTGCTGGTGTCTTCTGCAGTGAAGACGATGCAAAATGCTTATTTAGTGTGTCCGCTATTTCCTTGTCCATTACTACCCCTCCAGCGTCATTTTCAGCGGTCCGATACCTACCCTCACCTCTCTTTTACTCTTTGCATAGTACTATGCGAAAGTCAAGGGTGCTTATTCAACCCCCATTCTCCTGACTTCTTCCCAAAACCTTTGACACCCTTACTATTCAAGAACTTATCAACCTCTGCCTTAAATATACCCAATGACTTTGCCTCCACAGCTGTCTGTGCCAATGAATTCCACAGATTCACCACCATCAAGAAATTTCTGCTCATCTGTATTCCAAATGGACATCCCTCTATTCTGGAGGCTGTGCCCTCTCTTCGCAGACTCTCCTACTATAGGAAACATCCTATCCACATCCACTCTTATCGAGGCCTTTCAATATTCAATGCATTTCAATGAGATCCTCCCCCTCCTTCTAAACTCCAGTGAGTACAAGCCCAGAGCCACCAAACGCTCCTCATACATTAAACACAAAATACACTGCAGATGTTGTGGTCAAATCAACACATACAGACAAGCTGGATGAACTCAGCAGGTCGGGCAGCATCCGTTATGGGCCGAGGCCCTTTGACCTGCTGAGTTCATCCAGCTTGTCCGTATGTGCTCCTCATACATTAACCCCTTTGTTCCTGAGATAATTCTTGTGAACCTCCTCTGGACCCTCTCCATTTGCAGCATATCGCCTCTCAGATAAAGGGCCCAGAACTGCCCACAGATACTCCAAGTGTGGTCTGACCAACGCCCTTATAAAGTCTCAGCAATCAATATCAGCCAGGACAAAGAGTGACAAGGCTGGATATACTGCATGTCATTGAGAGGATTTGAACTCATCTTTACATGATCCCTGCGGTACATCAGCAAATCAGAAAAAAGGCAGCTGATTGACAAAGCAAGAGTGAGGCAAAATAATATGTAATTACAATAGTTTTTTGTAAACAATTCGTTCTTTTTTTAAAATAAAATTAATAAAATTAGTAAGATTATAGTGCAGGATTCAGAGGGGAGAGGGGACGCAACTGGATATATTCGGAGACTTGGTTCCATCAGAGTTTGGAGTAAGTTATATCTCTGGGAGACTTTTTCTCCATTGCAGCTTGAGCAGACTTCACAAGATCCTCAGTCTGAAGCATCGACATGTTCCACGTAGCCTGAGGAAAATCAAGGAAAGGTTTCGGTTAGTGCTGTTTGACGTGTGTAAGGTGGGTGGTGGCCACAGGACTTCTGAAACATATTGATATGACTGGCTTATTTCTATAGCTTCGGGACTGATAACACACACACACGTAAATATATTAGTGTAAAATGTGCACATAAGAATACATTTTTTCTTTGCCTTAAATCTCAAAATGCCAGAAAAGCCGTATATCAAAGGAAGAATTTTTTTCCCCTCAACTCAAGCTGGTAAAATCTGAGGTACGGTCACTTCTCAATTGCTAGGAACTTTCAGACTATTCTCGTGGTGTTCAGTATCGTGACTTTCTGAAGATTTACATAGATATTATAGTGTGGCGCTAACTGTTTAATGCTATTGTGTAGTGACTTTGGGATGACACCGGTTGTAGATCGTACTTTTGGGACAACGTATACTCTGTTTATGTTCCAAAGTTTTTCAATTTCTCCTTTTAATTCAGCATATTTCTGGTGTTTTTCCACTGATTGATTTCCGTAAGTTGTGTGTGTTTGGCATGGCTATATCTATTAAATAAGTTGTACCTGCTTGTTTATTCTGTATTATTATATCTGGACAGTTATGGATTTTCCTATCTGCAATAATTGATCGTTCATAATTTGTGGCATTCTGACTCTAAAACTGGATCAGGCTTGTATTTATAGTAAGGTGTGATTTCATTTATGAGTTTGTATTGTAGGGCAAGATTTTTATGAACGAAGTTTGCCACATGATTATTAATAATAATAATATTATTATTATTTCTTTTCGTATTTGCAGTTTGTTGTCTTTTGCATGCCTAAGATGGTGCAGTCTTTCATTCATCCTATTATGGTTATTATTCTATTATGGATTAATTTATGTTGTTTGTTATGTCTCCCCTCTCCCTGTGAAATGGGGACACCTCTTTTTCCCTTGTTAGGGAGAGAGAGAGAGCCTGTGGTGTGTCGAATACTGGGTGAACGAGTAATCTTTGGGGTACTGCAAGTCTGTGTCTTTATTGATACTTTGCTGCACGCTTGAGTGCTCGGGGGGGGGGGATCGTTGCTTTGCTGCTGCTTGTGCATAGGTGGGGGGAGCTGGGGGGGGCTTTGGGGTTCTAGCATTTAACTGTCATTCATTATTTGGGGTATTCCACTTTTTTCGTGGATATTTTCAAAAAGATTTTCAGGATGTATATTGTATACATTTCTCTGACATTAAGTGTACCTATTGAAACCTACTGAACATGCCCACAAGAAAATGAATCTCAGGGTTGTATATGGTGATGTCTATGTACTTTGACAATACATTTATTTTGATTTGGAAAAAACGTCCTATGTCTTATGGTCTTAAGGGGTTGAGAAGGAAATAGATCGGCCATGATGAAATGGGGGAGCAGACTCAATGGGCTGAATGGCCTAATTCTGCTCCTTTTCTCGTTGTCATGAGATTGGAGGCTAAGTAAAAAGTAGCAGATTCGCTAATATTTTAAAATTGCTTTTCTTTAAATATCTATTAATGTTCAAGATTTTTCCCAGAATTCAGATTTATGGATCTATTTATTTAGAGATACAGCTGGGAACAGGCCCTTCTCCGTCCAACAACCCACCGATTTAACCTCAGTCTATTCACAGGACAATTTACATTACTCAATTAATCTACTGACTGGTACATCTTTGGACTGTGGGAGGAAACCGCAGCACCCAGAGAAAACCCAAGAGCACACGGGAAGAATGTACAAACTTTCTTACAGAGGACACCGGAAATGATCTTGGAACACTGAACTAGCTGTAATAGCATCAGATGTTATATTGCGCCATCAAAGACCCCCAAAAGGGAGCACTTCTTTTAAAACTGAGTCATAGCTGAAAAGTTCTGAGCACTTGAAAATCCTATGTTTAACTCAGGCAGTGATTGAGCTCTGAGTGATTTCACAATCTACTTACACCACTTCACAATGGGAGTGACTGAGCAATGGCCTTTAATAGAGCAGCAACAAAGCTGGCAAACTATGGTCAGAACTCAAACTCGTCATAAGCCAAGTCGCAGAAACATATAAAATTATGAACGGGGTAGATAAGATAGAGACAGGAAAGTTGTTTCCACTGGTAAGTGAGAATAGAAATAGTCTCTATTTACAGAGGTTGCCTCCATTGGGCAGTAGCCTCAAGATTTGGAGGAGTAGATTTAGGACGGAAATGAGAAGGAACTGCTTTTCCCAGAGAGTGGTGAATCTGTGGAATTCTCTGCCCAATGAAGCAGTGGAAGCAACCTCAGTAAATATATTTAAGACAAGTTTGGATAGATTTTTGCATAGTGGGGAATTAAGGATTATGGGGAAAAGGCAGGTAGGTAGAGATGAGTCCATGGTCAGATCAACCATGGTCTTATTGGATGGCAGAGCAGCCTTGATGGGCCGGAAGGCCGACTCCTGCTCCTATCTCTTACGTTGTTATGAGCTAATGATGCTGAGTAACTTTAGCCTGTTGAAAATTGTCTCCATGAGTGCCAGCTCAAGGAAGCACAGAATTTCCCAGTCACATTAAAACCTGACAAACTTGTGAAGAGTTTTGCTTTTCATTGTTAAGAAGTTTTTTTTAAATAGACCTTCAAAGCAAAGCAGAAGCACAGCAGGATCCGGGTCTTGCAAACAACAAAGTGACGATGACTATGTATGTGTGCTGTCTGGTTGGGGGATAAGCAGCTCCACCAAACAGGGACCGTCGACGACCAACAAGGAGTCACTTCAAAAGAAATGAGCGAAGATGGGGAAAGCGGTCCTTAAACAATAAAGGGGATTCTCCCAGCATTCTAACGCACAAAATCCATTGTGGTTTCTAAACACAATGTGCGTTTGTCCATGTAACTCAAAATAGACAGCCATGGAACTTTCTCTTACTGTAGAGGAGTTAGTCACAGTCATTGCCTATGTAACACCCTGGTATAAGATCATGCTTTATTCTATTAATACAGTTATGCTGTTGGGCTTTTGATTTCTTTTTTGCTGATCTCCTCAAAACGTAAAAATCTATAAAAAGTGTTCCTTTAATTACATTATATAATAGACTATTTCATTTTTGCTGTTTAGAATAGAAGTTCAGTCGATTATTAAGTTAGGTTTGTTACAATTAGCCAATGGTATTTGTCTTGTTAACATTTTGGCCAATCACAGAGCGGGGGAAGGAAGAGGTTTTCAGGAAAGAAGGGGAAAGACGGTTCTTTTCGTCCTGATTGTGTGTCAGAAACTGTCAGCGCCTGTGACGCGCAATTTGGAGTTGGATCAAATGATCTAGTACTCGGCTGTCCTTGAAGAGGACCAAGAGCACGAGCGTGAGCTCACGCAGGCTCACGAGTGACTCCATTTCTAAGAGTCAAGGCGAATGTGGACCAGGTCAGCAGTCGCTCTCCACAGAGACTACGGGATCGACAATGGTCAGTAGGTGGGTCGGCAATGTGGCAGTCACTCTTCATGAAAGGTCAGAGTTCATGCAGCTGCTCTCCTCGATGCTGACCCGTGGGTGGATGTTTTTGAAATTCTGAGATTTACATGATTTTTGGACTGGAGTTTATATTGGTCTCCTTCAGTTTTCCGTGCTTTCTTTCTTGTTGCCCATTGACAGATGAGTGATACGTTTCTTTGTGTGAGAGGGAGGGGTGGGGATTTGGGGGTCTGATTTCTTGTTGGTGTATTTCTGTGTGGACGATCTGTTAGTTTTGGTGTTTGAAAGAGGGGGGATGGGGGGATTGATGCATTTGTTGCTGTTTTTGTTTGCAAGGGGGGAGTCGGGGGTTTGATGTTGTTGTCGCTGATTTTTTTTCTAGGGATGGGTTTAGGGTTTGATCTTCAGGCTGCCATTTTTACAAGTGAGCGATCTGTTAGTTTTTTTGACTGAGTGAGGGGGTGGGGGGTGTTGTGGGTTTTGTTTCTTTTTCGTATGTGTGGGGGGGGGGGTGCGGTTGAGATCTGTATTTTGTGACTACCTGGAGAAGATGAAGCTGGAGCTGTAGTCCCAAATTGAGTTCAAAACTGACTGTTCAAATGCTGTTCATAGACTTCAGTTCAGCATTCAACACAATCATCCCTCAGAAACTGAATGGAAAGCTGAGCCTGAACACCTCCCTCTGCAACTGGATCCTAGACTTCCTGACTGGGAGACCTCACTCAGTCCGGATCGGGAGCAGTATCTCCAACACCGTCACACTGAGCACGGGGGCTCCCCAGGGTAGCCTGCTCAGTCCACTGCTGTTCACTCTGCTGACCCACAACTGTGCTGCAACACACAGCTCGAACCACATCATCAAGTTCGCCGATGACACGACCCTGGTGGGTCTCATCAGCAAGAACGACGAGTCAGCTTACAGAGAGGAGGTGCAGCTGCTAACAGACTGGTGCAGAGCCAACAACCTGTCTCTGAATGTGTACAAAACAAAAGAGATGGTTGTTGACTTCAGGAGGGCACGGAGTGACCACTCCCCACTGAACATTGACGGCTCCTCAGTAGAGATCGTTAAGAGCACCAAATTTCTTGGTGTTCACCTGGTCCCCCAACACCAGCTCCATAGCAAAGAAAGCCCAGCAGCATCTCTACTTTCTGTGAAGGCTGAGGAAAGTCCATCTCCCACCCCCCACCCTCATCACATTCTACAGGGGTTGAAAGCATCCTTTTGAGAGCATCCTGAGCTGCTGCATCATTGCCTGGTTCGGAAATTGCACCATCTCTGATCGCGAGACCCTTAGTGAAGTCAGCTGAGAAGATCATCGGGGTCTCTCTTCCCACCAGCATGGACATTTACACTACACACTGCATCCGCAAAGCAAACAGCATTATTAAGAACCCCACGCACCCCGCATACAATCTCTTCTCCCTCCTGCCATCTGAGAAAAGGCTCCGAAGCATTCGTGCTCTCACGACCAGACTATGTAACAGTTTCTTCCCCCAAGCTATCAGACTCCTCAATACCCAGAGCCTGGACTGACGCCTTACTGACCTATTGTCCTGTTTATTATTTATTGTAATGCCTGCACTGTTTTGTGCACTTTATGCAGTCCTGGGTAGGTCTGTAGTCTAGTTTAGTTATGTGTTTTTTTTTCTCTGTGTTGTTTTTTTTTAACGTAGTTCAGTCTAGTTTTTGTACTGTGTCATGGTCCTGAAAAACGTCTCATTTTTACTGTGTACTGTACCAGCAGTTATGGTCAAAATGACAATAAAGATGACTTGACTGGCAACTCCCGCGACGCTGCTGGTGCTAAACTGTATCCGTCTGCCAATCCTTTGGGCTCATCACGATGTGTAAGGGGGGGGGGGGGGGTTTGCTACACGGGCAGCAGCTTACTCTCCATATCGTACTGACCTGGCTTGCGTATCTAGACAGCGAGGACGCAACATCCATGGTTGACCCTGACCGACGGCGGCCTCGCATGATCTAATTCATGGCACGTTTGTGGGGGGGGGGGGGGAGCAGGTGGTGATGAGATGTCAAGGTCTTTGCTCTGCAATACGCCACTTTATCGTTAACCATGTACTGGTACTCACAATGTAATCCAGGCCCTCCTTGACTGAGTGATCCCGGGAGTAGATCATGTTCAGCTTCGTTCCCTGCACTGCCAACGGGCTCTTGCTGGCGATCTCGGAAGCCAAGTCAAAGGCACCGTCCAACATGTTTTCCTTGTCCTGGAAGACTCGGCTTTGGACAAGAAGAGAAAAGTTAAGTTGGTGACGTTTGGCCTGGCTGTGCAGGGCAGATCCAACAGCCTAGGCCCAATCCTCCACTGTCCATTCTTATACTAGGTGATGGGGGCGGGTTGGAACCAGAGTTGTCAGCTTCGATATCCAGCCTATTGTCTCCCCTGGGTCCCTTCCTCCTATTTCTCCAATGGCCCTCTCCTATCTGATTCCTTATTCTCCAGCCCTGTGTTGGCACATGGCCAAGTGGTTAAGGGCGTTGGTCTAGTGATCTGAAGGTCGCTAGTTCGAGCCTTGGCTGTGGCTGTGTGTGTGTCCTTGAGCAAGGCACTTAACCACACATTTTTCTGCGACGGCACCAGTGCCAAGCTGTATGGGTCCTAATGCCCTTCCTTTGGACAATATCGATGGTGTGGAGAGGGGACTGCTGGTCTTCCATGAAGCCCAGGTTTGCGCACTGGAAACTTTCCAAGGAGCAAATCCATGGTGTATCAAGCCTAATGGAGGCCTACACTACTACACCTTTCCCTCCCACCTGGTTAACCTATCACCTTCCTTCTCCTTCCCCCACCTCTTTTTATTCCCGCTTTCTTTCCTGAGAAGGGGCCCGAAACATCGACTGCTTATTCATTTCCATGGATGCTGCCTGACCTGCTGAGCTCCTTCAGCGTTGTGTGTGTGTGCGTGTGTGTGTGCGTGTGTGTGTGAGTGTGTGCGCGTGTGTGCGTGTGTGTGCGAGTGTGTGCGTGTGTGTGCGTGCGTGTGAGTGTGTGTGTGTGTGTGTGTGTGTGTGTGTGTGTGTGTGTGTGTGTGTGTCTGTGTGTGTGTGTGTGTGTGTGTGTGTGTGTGTGTGTGCATTACTCTGGATTTCCGGCATTCTATAGGGAGCAGCAGGTCAATAGAAATAGGTGAGGGTCTGACCGAAGTAGGACTGAGACAGAGACTGTTCTGCATACTCCACAAAGAGCCAGATGTGGCTTGAGCAATGTAGGACTACTGGACTTGGAGGCACTTTCCTGTCAATCACGTGCTTGTGTGGCTATCGTTGATAGCAGGAGGTTCAACGCCCGGCTGATACACAGCAGGATCCCCAAAAAAAAACGTGACAAAGAGCAAATAATCAGGGCAAGTCTAGGGCCATCGGAGCTCAGGTAGAACCCTACTCACTTTGCCAAAACAACGGAGGGGGATCAGTCGCATCGCTGAGGAGGGAATCAGCAGCCTCGGTCCAGTCACTCACCAGAAGGATGACCCTAATGCGCTGACAGATCTCACGGGGTCAGGCATGAACATTCAAACAGAGCGCTTACCTCACCAGTCCACAGCGCATCGCTTCGTCGGCCATCATCTTCCTCGCCGTGTAAACGAGTTCACTCACCAGGCTACAAGACACAAGCAGGAGAAGACAATGAAGTCGAACTGAGTTGTTCCTAAGTTTTCCAACTCTCCCACATAATATAAATAGAGTTAAAAGTATCAGAACACTGAACAGGGAGGCACAGTAGAGTCCCTTCAGCCCACAATATTGTACTGAGCTGTTAACATGCTCTACAATCCAACTAACACTATTCTCCCCACTATTCTTTCACCCAAGTGCCTATCTAATAGTCTCCAAGTGTCCTTAATGTAGGGTTTCCCAACCTGGGGTCCATGGACCCCTTGGTTAATGGTAAGGCCCCAGGGCATAAAAAAGGTTGGGAAACCTGCCCTAATGTTTCATTGTACCTATGTACGATGACAATAAAGATCATTTAATTCAATTCAATGTAACTGTCTCGGCCACCACTCTGGCAGTGTGCTCCATGCACCTACTCTCTGGGTTGCCGGATCTCAGTTATTTCCGATCCCCAGGTTCACTTAGGAGCTCAGGAACGAGCGAGAAACTTTAATTTTCACGACTGTTCATTTTAAAGTTTAAACCAAGGACAGCTGCTAAGCAGGCCAAGGAACGGTGATACAAAGCAGATGAAAGACAAGAAACTAAACAGATTCAACACGGCGCGCTTGACCCCTTTACTCTCAGAAGTTCCTCAGATAAGAGAAACCAATCAATGGCTACACAATTATAACATGTGGGTAACGCGCTGACACTTAGCCAGGGATGTTCCTACACTCAAACCGCCTGTTGATGGGTCTGAACTAGATAGAGATTCACCTAACCTCATTGACCAAAAATTGATTAATGAAAAGTTGGAAAAACGAGAAGGGTGATAAACTGTTACGTAACTGCTATACTGCCTTTTGGTAGTAAGTGAAAAAAAAGCACCACATACTGTGAAAAATACATGAGTTTGTTAAAAATACAAATTGTTAGATACAAAGTATGTCAGTAAAAAAAACTATGATTAGAACTATGATTTTAGTCTTTTATTAATTCAACTAACATCTTAAAAAATTATAAAAGAACAACCGATGTCAAGATCCTACTTTTGGCATTCCCCCCCAACTTTCCTCCAAACACCTTAAAGTTATGCCCCCTCATATTAGCCAATTTCACCCAGGGGTGGGGAAGAGTCTCCACTCTTAAAACCTCTGTCAAGTCACCTCTCATCCTCCATCAGTCAACTAGGAAGGACAATGCCAGTCGGAATCTCTGTTATGCGCTGATTAATGAGATGAGGTGAATCTTAGCCGATTCAGACTCACCAACAGAAGCAGCATGGGGCCTTTCTCCGGGGGGGGGGGGGAGAGAGAGCAAGAGAGGGAAAAGAGAGAGGGAGGGGAGAGAGGGGGAGGGGAAGAGAGAGAGGGAGAAGGGAGGGGGGAGGGGAGAGAGAGGGGGAAGAGAGAGGGAGGGAGGGGGAAGAGAGAGGGAGGGAGGGGGAAGAGAGAGGGGGAAGAGAGAGAGGGAGAGAGGGAGGGAGAGATAGAGGGGGGAAGAGAGGGAGGGGAGAGAGAGAGAAAGAGGGAGAGGGGGTGAGAGAGAGAGAGAGAGAGAGAGAGAGAGAATTACTGACGAACAGAAATCCAACCCAACAGGAACCCTGCCACACCCTACTTCCTCTTTGACTTCGGTGGCAGAGAATGTTGAAAGTTCAAAGTAAGTATATTATTAAAGTGCATTATGTCACCCATATACAATCCTGAGATTTGTTTTCTTGTGGGCACTTACAGTAAGTAAAAAAAACACAATAGAACCAATGGAAGACTGTACCCAACAGAAAGGACAACCAATGTGGAAAAGGCAACGTATTGTCCAAATACAAGAAGGGAAGAAAAAGGAAAAAATATTGAGAACATGAGATGAAGAGTCCTTGAAAGTGAGTCCAAAAGTTGTGAGTCGAAAAACAGTTCAGTGATGGGGTGAGTGAAGTTGAGTGAAGTTCTCCCCTCAGCCTGATGGTTGAGGGTTAATGACTGTTCCTGAACCTGGTGGTGTGAGTCCTGAAGTTCCTGTACCTCCCTCCTGATGACTGCAAGAATCTCATGCCTGACGTGCCCTTTGCCCTGGCTCTTACGTTCAGTCCCAGTTGAGAAGATGAAGACATGTGCAGCGGTTACTTTAAAACAAACCAAAACTGCTGAGAGACTAAGGCAGGAGATCGACACCATACGACCCGCTTCCAAATAGCAAAGTCCTGAAGTAAAAAAAGGTACATTCATTCGATCCTTTATTATGAAGCCAGCAAAGACGAACAATCTTATAGCGATAAAAAAAAATGGAACTCAATTAGCAATATAGGATCTTAGCATTCGAATCAGCGTAATTAAGTGGTCTAATAATATTCCAATTGGCATTCTAGATGTATTCAAGTGTTCAGCATCCCAATTAGCGTAGTAAGTGGGCGAACTACATTAGTTTCAAGTAACGTCCCAATTAGCGCCCTATACATATACAAGCTTTCCATTCAGCATCCCAATTAGCATGGTATGTAGCCAAACTAAGGCTACGTCCACACTACGCCGGATAAATCCGTAACCGAAGCTTTTTCTCTTTGTTTTTACCCTCCATCCACACTAAAATGGTGTTTTCGTCCCCCGAAACCGGAGCTTTTCAGAAACGCTTTCCGAAGTGTGTACTTTTGAAAACACAGATTGGCCGGATCAGTGTGGACAGGGTAACCGGAGACTTCTGAAAACGCTATCAGACGGCAGCGCGCTATTTCATTGATTTCTGGAACGCAACCTAACAATTTCAGAACAGACGGCAAAGAGACTGAAGCCAGAAGAGTTAGAAATGTACTCACCAAATACTTTGACCCATAACTTACTGAATAAATAAGTATACTCACTTTGCCCTGTTTTCCGTCCTTGCTCATATGAAGGTGGTTTATTTATTTATGTAAGTACTTCTCTGACAATAGATGTGTAACAGCCTAATGTAACATTGTATGGAAATACAAGGTAACGCTGATGCAGACATGTTTTATACATTTAACAAGGTGTTTTATTAATGCAACAGTTAGTCAGTTTTTCAATGTTCGTCATCAGCCGGGTCAATCTGTCCATGAACTCCCTGTCGGTTGCCTCCGTACGCTCCAGTATTTCTTTTTTTGTACTTTTAAGTTCTCCTGCGTGAGAGCCAACAGCTGTCTGTCGTTTAAGTTTTTCTAGTCTGTAACTACACAGACACGCACTTTTACAGCGAGATTCGACACCAAACATGTCACTTGTTTTCAGTAGATGTGTCCTGCGCATGCGCAGTAGCAGGAGATTCACCGAAATATCCATTTCAATGTAGATAGAGATATTTTCAAAAATGCGTAGTGTGGACACCCATTGTTTTTACGTGAAATCGGCGTTTTCAAAATTATCCAGTCTAGTGTGGGTGTAGCCTAAGTTGGTGTTCCAGCAACATCCTAATTAGCGTTCTGTACATATTCAAGTGTTCTAGTTACCATACCAGTAACTTCCCAATTGTGGTCATTGTACCAGTAACGTTCTAATTAGCGGTCACCAAAAAAAAATCATTCCTAGTTGCTTCTATCAAAACTAAACAATTAACAAAACATGAACACATAACTACACTCATTTGCTTCTACAAGATTAGCATAATAAACACGCCATAAACTCAGGTAGATAGAGCTCGTCAGCCTGGGAAGGCAGTCCATCTAAGAGAGAGGAAACTCTGATTTCAAACCTCCGCTGCCTTGCGGCCATACCCACTCATGGGAGAGGCTTCGGGAGTAAACCCTGAGGACAAATCCGGAGCTGGAGTCCCTAAGGCAGTCCGACATTGCCTTCAACCTCGCTCTGGCAACTCCTGCGACGACACTGGTGCTCAGCTGTATCGGCCCTTGCCCTTCCCTTGGACAACATCAGTGGCATGGAGAGGGGAGACTTGCTGCATGGGCAATTGCTGGTCTCCCATATAGCCTTGCCCAGGCCTGCGCCCTGGAAACCATTCCAGGCACAGATCCATGGTCTCACGAGACTAACGGATGCCAACTACAACACAGACTGAAAGTGATACATGGCTCCTGTCAAATGCTCAGAGGTGCTTTCAACTCAAGTCAGCATTCCTTCCACCCTGTTCAGCCTTGCTGAACCAACTATCTGCCAGTGCTCACAGCTCCACCCAGAAAACCTTGTTTTGTAGGATCATCATGCACAGAAACAAGTCTTTTGGCTCAGTGAGTCAGAACAATTTACACTAATCCTGCACTCATTCCATTTACTTTCCCCATGTTCCCATCAATTCCAGCACTCACAAAGGAAGAATTAGTTTGGGATTGATACAGACTCTTAGATAGGGAGCAGAGTAGTATGAATAATCAGTGGTTACTTCAGCGTGGACTTTCACAGCCAGACAGCGTCTATGGAGGAGGCCTTCTGGTGAGCTTTAAGGGTAACAAAATTTGAAGTTAATTAGATCAATCCACACAAGGGAAGGAACTCTGAAAATGGGAGCTAGCAAATGTTTCAACCTTATCTAACTAATTGCTTTAAAAAGTCACTTTCCAAGCTTTAACATGCACTGTGGAAACAAAGCTTTCTCAAACAAGCAGGCTTGGAGTGTCTGATCTTGTAATTTGCCCTCTGTTCAGTTTCTAATACAATTACAGTGTGAAACCTGCTTCAAGTTTGTGAGAATTGGAGGAATGTGGATGGGTAATGAAAACCTGGATTTTTATAAGTGCTCTTTGTCATCTTCATTATGTGCCATGTCGTATCTTGGTCTTGGCAAAACTCTTCCACAGAAGTGGTTTGCCATTGCCTTCTTCTAGGCAGTGTCTTTACAAGACGGGTGACCCCAGCCATTATCAATACTCTTCAGAGATTGTCTGCCTGGTGTCAGTGGTCGCATAACCAGGACTTGTGATCTGCACCGGCTGCTCATACGACCATCCACCACCTGCTCCTGTGGCATGACCCTGATCAGGGGGTCTAAGCAGGTGCTACACCTTGTCCAAGGGTGACCTGCAGGCTAGCGGAGGGAAGAAGCACCTTATTACCTCCTTTGGTAGAGACGTATCTCCACTCCACTACCCTTTAGTCACAAATAAATCCACAACGGATTTGAGAATCAGAAGGTGTTGAGAATGTGGGACTGGCGGTCATGGGGAGTGCTTTGAGAGGTTGGTCATGATTAGACTTAACTTCGCTCAATCAAGGAACTGGACCCGATGCAATTTGCCTACCAATACGATTCTTGACTTCCTCATCTGCAGAACACAGTCAGTACGGATCAGTAATAGTATGTCTTCTTTCACTGACAACCAACAGGATGTGTGTTTAGCCTAATGCTCGGCTTCCTCTATACACACATTACTGGGTGGCTAAAAGCACCTCAGACACCGTCTAGAAATTTGCAAATGAAACCTACTGTTGTTGACAGAATCTCAGGCGGTGACGAGAAGGCGCACAGGAGCGAAATGGATCGTTAAGTAGTGTCACAATGACAACCCTGCACTCAACGTCAGCCTTCAAGAGGACCACAACCTTGTCGTAGGGTTTGGAGGCCTGTGTACCTCAATGACCCAGAGAGCTATGTTGGCTGGAGTCAGGGCTTTATGCTTTGTCTCTTGGTAGGGTCACCCAGGTCAAAGGGCAGAGGCCAGACTCAGAGTGGTCCAGATTCGGGGGTTCAGCTCACAGGTAACAACTCTGACTGGTCAAACAAAATTGTTACGGAAACAGCAATGAAGAATCCTTCTACATCTGAGTGTGACGGTATTCCTGAGTCTCCACCCGGGACTTGCGTGGCTAACAGTGAAAACCGAGAGGAAGCTACTGACACGATGGAGGAAGCCCTGAACACCGCCAGAGATGGGGGACCTTCATTGCTGCCCCAAATGCCAGCAGCGTAACAGGAAGTAAATACTCAATATCAGCAAGGTTGTATTGTAGACTTCAGGAAGGCAGAGTTGGGGGAGCATCACCAATCCTCACTGAGAGAGTGAGCAGTTTCAAAGTTCCTGGGTGTCAACATCTCTGAGGATGTGTCCTGGGTCCAACCTAATCACAATGAAGGCACGCCAGCGGCTATGCATCAGGAGTTTAAGATTTGGTATGTCACTAATATGCTGGAAAATTTCCACAGACGTACAGTGGAGAATATTCTGGATGCTGCCTGCATCACTGTCTGGCATAGAGGCTCAATTGTGCAGGTCTGAAAGAGGCAGCAGAGTTGTGAACTCAGCTAGCTTCATCACAAGCACAACCCTGACCATCATAGAGGACATCCTCAAAAGCCGGTGCCTCAAGATGGAGCCATCCATCACGAAGGACCCTCACCATCCAGGACAAGTCCTCTTCTCATTACTACCATCAAGCAGGAGATGCAGGGGCCTGAAGATTTTAGGATTAGTTTCTTCGTCTCTGCCATCAGATTTCTGAACAGGCCACGAATTCATGAATCTGGCTTGGTACAGATCAAATGCCTAAACGCCTCCTCTGTTGCATCACTTGTCTTTCTCCAGTGTAACTCAAAGCAATTTGTTACATCTGCATTGTACTGCAAAAGAACAAATCTCACGACATGACCACCTTTACACAGAGTGCAGGAATGCAGCATCCATCATCAAGAGCCCCCACCATCCTGGCCATGCTCTTTTCTGGCTGAAGAAGGTACAGGAGCCTCAGGTCCCACACCACCAGGTTCAGGAACAGTTATTACCCCTCGACCATCAGGCTCCTGAACCAGAGGGAGTAACTTCACTCTTTTGCACACTGATTGTTGGTCGATATTTGTTGTGTGTGCGTTTTCAGTGATTCCATTCTGTTTCTTTGTAGTTACTGTAAATTCCTGCAGGGTAGTATATAGTACGGTGAAGGATAGGTGTGCTTTAATAATAAATTTACTTTGACCTTTGAACTGTCAGTGATAATCGCAAACCAGAGGGGATAACTTCACTCTACTCTTCACTGAGCTGTTTCCACAACCTATAGACTCACTTTCAAGGACACTTCATCTCAGGTTCTCAATAATTATTACTTATTTACTTATAATGATTATTATTTTCTTTGCATTTGCAGAGTTTGTTGTCTTTTGCACGTTGTTTGTTTGTCCATCCTGTTGGGTGTGGTCTTTCATTGATTCTACTGTGTTTCCCAGAAAATGAATCCCAGAGTTTTATATATGTAATCTTAAAATTTAATTTTGAACAATAAATCTGCTTCTGGATGGAGTTTGTCGTATTTAAGAGAGGAAGTCTGACGGATAACGAAGGAGAGAGGTTAGACCGATCAAAGTTAGATAACACGAGTTTGGGAGGAGAGTTGTGTGGCACAGAAACACGAGCACGGATGTCGGGTTGAATGCAAAACTCAGTGTCACTTCTGGGATGTTCTCATACTAGCAAAAATGCGCAGCTTACAAAAAAACAGAGCAAATTAGTTGCATCATTTTCTTACCAAGGAAGCTGGTCAGCCGGGTGCAGAGAATGAGAGTGCCGGCAAAGAACTGGAGAGAGTCAACAAGGGAGAGCAGTCACAAGGGTGCAAGGCGGAGGGTGAGCGTGCAGTGCAAGGCAGGGCAAGTCCGGACTGAGATCAAGGCTTACTGACGGCAAAAGAGTACCTGGCATTTCCGATAACTTTGGGCAGTCGCTGCAATGTTCCCACATCAGCTGCCATTCCGATGTCCACCTCCTGGGCAGAAAGAGAAGTATTATTTATTCAGGGATACTTCCAGCCCACCAAGCCACACCACCCAGCAACTAACCCTAGTCTAACCACAGGACAGTTTACAATGACCAATCCACCTACTAACCGGCACGTCTTTGGACTGTGGGAGGAAACCGGAGCACTTGAACTCTTGATGCCGAGCTATAATACCATCGCGCTAATCGCTACGCCACCACTAGAGACTGAATTAGGCCATTCAGTCCATCAAGTCTGCTACACCATTTCATGATGACTGACCCATTTCCCTCTCAACCCCATTCTCCTGCCTTCTCCCTGGAACCTTTCGTGCTCTGACTTATCAAGAATCTAAAAACCTCTGCCTTAAATACACTCAATGACCTGGCCACCACAGCCACCTGTGGCAATGAATTCCACACATTCACCACTGTGGGCCCCCTAAACTGGATGAAGCTCTAACTGGAAAGGATAGGATATCAACCAATAATTTTCTGTTAGACCATAAGACATAGGAGCAGAATGAGGCCATTTGGCCCATCAAATCTGCTCCAACATTCAATCATGGCTGATCCTTTTTTCTATCTCCTCCTCAACCCCAGTTCCCGGCCTTCTCCCCGTAACCTTTGATGCCATGTCCAATCAAGAACCTATCAATCTCTGCCTTAAATACACCCAGTGACCTTGCCCCCACAGCTGCATGTGGCAACAAATTCCACAAATTCACCATCCTCTAGCTAAAGAAATTTCTCTGCATCTCTGTTTTAAATGGACGCCCCTCTATCCTGAGGCTGTGCCCTCTTGCCCTAGACTCTCCCACCATGGGAAACATCCTTTCCACATCTACTCTGTCTAGGCCTTTCAACATTTGAAAGGTTTCAATGAGATCACCCCTCATCTTTCTAAATTCCAGCTAGTAAAGACCCAGAGCCATCAAATGTTCCTCGTATGATAACCCTTTCATTCCTGGAATCATCCTTGTGAATCTCCTCTGTTTACGAGACCAAAGCCTTATCAGTTGGCCACCGCAAGGTGTTAAAGTCCACACAGATCTATTTCGCAGAGTTCAGGAGGGCAAAGCTTTAAACAAATCCCAACGAATCCCAAGTTGGGTAAGTCCCAAAAACTGATCGAGCATCTTTCGGCTCTCACACTAGCTCACAGCCAATGAAGTGCATCTGTCATCACTGATGTAATGAAACAGCAGTCCACTTGTATGAGGTCCCACAAATGTCAACGTGATAACAGACTGGTAGCCTGCTTCAGTGACATGGATTGAAAAATTGATATTAACCAGAGCACTGGAAATATCTCCAGTCATCTCTATAAAATATTGCCACCAGGGGGATTTAAAAAATTCTTAAGATAGACACATGGATGATAGAAAAATGGAGGGCGATGCATGACAGAAGGGCTAGATTGATCTTAAGAGTATACCGTGCTCTTTTCTTGCTGCTGCCATCAGGAAGAAGGTACAGGAGCCTCAGGACTCGCACCACCAGGTTCAAGAACAGTTACTACCCCGAAACCATCAGGCTCTTGAACAAAAGGGGATAACTACACTCATCTATTGAGATGTTCCCACAACCGATGATCTCAATTTAATGACTCTTTTATTGTGTTATTTCATGTTTGTTATTTATTGCTATTTATTTATTTATTTATTTATTTGTATCTGCATTTGCACAGATTGTTGTTCATCGATCCTGTTACTGTTCCATAGACTTGCTGAGCATGCCCACAGAAAAAGAATCTCGGGGTTGTACGAGTTGACGTGTATGTAATCTGGTAATAAATTTTACTTTGAACTTTGAACTCTTGAGAAGGTTAGAAGGTCAGCACAACATTGCGGGCTGAAGGGTCTGCAATGTGCTCTGTTCTGTTTGTATTAGGACAAGGCAGGCAGATTCTCAGTTTAACATCTCACCCAAAACTCTGTCAGAACTGGACAAGATTTGGGCCACGGTGTGCAGTGTCACTTTTGGAGTGAGCCATAAACCCAAACCTCCCCGCTCAGAAGCCAGTCAGATACCAATGGAAGGACATCAAAGGAACATCTCTCCTCACGACTTCTAGTCAGGGCACGTTCCCTCCGACAAGTCCGGAGATCAAAGGCCCATGATCGGCAAGATGGTGAGAGGCATTGATCGTGTGGATAGTCAGAGGGTTTTTCCCAGGGCTGAAACGGCTAACACAAGAGGGCACTGTTTTAAGATGCTTGGAAGCAGATACAGAGATGTCAGGGGCAAGTTTTTCACACAGAGAGTGGTGAGTGCGCGGAATGGGCTGCCGGCAACAGTGGGGGAGGCAGATACGATAGGGTCTTTTAAGAGACTCCTGGATAGGTACATGGAGCTCAGAAAAATAGAGGGTCATGGATAACCCGAGGTAATTTCTAAAGTAAGGACAGGTTTGCACAGCATAGTGGGCCGAAGGGCCTGTATTGTGCTGTAGGTTTTCTATGTTTCTGTGTCGGATTACTAAGCCCATAGGTCAGCATGTCTGGAGCTCTGGCCACAGACTGGAGATGGGAGGCCTGACGTCTGGATCGCTGGGGCCAAAGGACTCTGTGGGGGGAGGGGTGTGTGAGTGAGAGTGTGAGAGAGCGAGAGAGATTAAGTGTTAAACGGCCTGGTTTTGCTACTGCTGTTCTGTTTAATTGCTGCTGTGGCTTGTGCTGTTCTGGTAAAGGTTAGTGTCGGTTGTTAATGACAGATCTCACGGTATGTTTCTATGTACACGCGATAAGTAACTGAACCTGAATGCGTCGTGCTGAATAATTCTGAAAATGACGAGGGAAGGGCACTGGAGAGACAGCTAGGTGATGCATCCTGACGAGCGTGTTTGGTGCAGAGAAAATTTTTCGGACACGCTCCTGAAGATAACTATGGTCCTTGTTTGGGACTTCATGCTCTTCCAGATACTCCCTGCTGGAGATACAGTTTATTATCGGCTTGACCATACAGTATTGAGCAAATTTTCAGGCAGCTAGCATGCCTAAGACTTTTGCACCGTACTGTACTTATCAATGTGGATCAGAGAGTGAGCTTATAAACCTGGCAGGAGCAAAGGACGTTGAGAATGGCGGGAGTGGTGCGCCATGGGAGGGGTGTGGGACAAGTGGGACAAGGAGCTCCAGGGGCCTGTGCAGGCAAAGTAATTTGATTCCAAACAATTGGTTTATTGATCTTTACAGAATGTCTCTTTGGTGCTTCCCGCTTCCTTCTGCTTTTCCCAACCATGATCCCCCTCTCCCTGCCCCCTCCCCACTCTCAGTCCACAATAGAGACCCAGATCAGAATCAGGTTTATCATCACTCACGTATATCATGAAATTTGCAATACAGTGTAATACATAAAATTACCATAGTACTATGCAAAATTCTTAGGCACCCTAGCTCTCTCTCTCTAGATAGATAGATGTCCGGTAGTGTATATTCAGATCTAGATACAACAAGCCTTGGATTATCTATCCTGCTGTGCCACAGTGGTTGAGGATGAAAAGCCAGTGGAAAGTGTTACCGGGAAACGTGTTCGGAAATTGCACGTCTCGGATCGCAAGACCCTGCAGCGGATAGTGAGGTCAGCTGAGAAGATCATCGGGGGTCTCTCTTCCCGCCATCACGGACATTTACACCACACGCTGCATCCGCAAAGCAAACAGCATTTTGAAGGACCCCATGCACCCCTCATACAATCTCTTCTCCCTCCTGCCATCTGGGAAAAGGCTCCGAAGCATTCGGACTCTCACGACGAGACTGTGTAACAGTTTCTTCCCCCGAGCTATCAGAATCCTCAATACCCAGAGCCTGGACTGACACCTTACTGCCCTATTGTCTTGTTTATTGTTCATTGTAATGCCTGCATTGTTTTGTGCACTTTATGCAGTCCTGGGTAGGTCTGTAGTCTAGTGCAGTGTTTTTCTGTGTCGTTTTTTACGTAGTTCAGTCTAGTTTTTGTGCTGCGTCATGTAAACCATGGTCCTGAAAAAACATTCTCATTTTTACTGTGTACCGTACCAGCAGTTATGGTCGAAATGACAATAAAAAGTGACTTGACTTGACTTGATAACTGAGATAGATACATGGTCCTTAATTGAGGGCAAGGCAGCTGTTTAGCGGGCAGGTACCAGCGGTGGCCTCATGGTGGCGCTCTTGCCTGTCTTTCAGAACACTGCAGGTTCAAGTCTGGCCCCAGGAGCCGGCAGCATGACACTTCACTGTCAGAGGCGCCATCTTTCAGCTCCTGTTTCCTACTGCCTGGGGGATAAAATGTGAATGGAAAATCTCACCTGTGGTTCCTGAGAAGAGGCTAACTGTTGCTGAGATAAGGTGTGGGGTCTAACTTAGAGCGCAGCACCCCCACCCCCCCCTTCACAACGACCACTGTGAGTGGTGTGTAAGTGCAAAAGTTACACTCCCAAATCGCACATCACCGAAAGCCCACTGAGAATTCGACTCAGTAATCGGAAACACTCACCTTCACTTGGAACCAGGCATCTTGTGAACACAGACGAACATCACAGGATGTAATCAAATCCACGCCTGAGAAAGAGAGAGAGAGGTATGAGAGACAGGGAGGGAGACAGACAGAGAGCGAGAGACAGAGGGACGAGAGACAGAGAGTGCGAAAGAGTGAGAGACAGAGAGTGAAGAGACAGAAGGGCGAAGAGAGAGTGGGAAGAGACGGGGTTAAGAGACAGAGGTGGGGGATTGGGAAGGAGGAGACAAGGGGAGATTGGATGAGAGGTAGGGAGGGAGAAGATAGGTGCTTATGTAAATAGAATTGAAATTGCCACATGTACTGAGACACAGTGAAAATCTTCGTTCACACGCCATCAAGACAGTTCATCCCATACAGAAGTGCATCAAGGTGGCAGAAGGCAGTTACAGAGGCAGTGCAGGCCGACAAATAGAGTACAGAGTGGGAGATGAAGGATTCACCCTCTCGGCGTGTGAGAGATCCATTCAGGACTCCAGTAACAGCAGGGTGGAAGCTGTCCCTGAGCCTGGTGGCGTGTGATCTCAGGCTTCTGCACCTTCTGCCCAATGAGAGGTGGGGAGAAAGGAGAATACCTCGGTGCGAGGGGTCCTCATGAAGGATTTAGTCCTTGCACTATGAAAAGGAGGTGAGAGGGACAGTTAACTAGTGTTATAAGAGGTCGAGACAGAGGAAACAAGGAAGGTCTCCCTTACTTGACATAGAGGTTAATAATGGGGGGGAAGCTAAAAAAAAGGTTAATTGCTGCAAGTATTTGGGAAAGGGGGAAAGCCATTTTCACCCAAATGGCGGTGGATGTCCGGAACAGAACAGAAAGGATCAGAAAGAGAGCTGGAACGTGGGAGAGGGAAGTTTTACTTAGAAAGGAAACAACGGGCTGAATGGACACCTTCTGACTTGAGCATTCAGTCTTATTGCCCAGAAACAGACCCTTCAGTCCAGCTGGTCCGTGCTGACCGAGATGACTCACCTAAGCTTGTCCCCTTTGCTTGCCTTCTTGCCTCTTAAGGCCATCACCCCGAGCCCACCAGCAGCAGTTAGCCAGAGATCTCTCTGTCCTGGGCCGAAGGCCCATCAGCCTTGTGGCTTCTGCTCGACGCCCAATCTAGGCCGGGCTTCCCAACCTGAGGTCCGTGGATCCCTCGGTTAATGCTAAGGGTCCATGGCATATATAAAAAAAAGGTTGGGAGCCCCAGTTCTAGATGAAGGTCATTCCTCTCCCAGCAAATAAAGTCTTTGGGGCTTCTATTGGTGTTCCTGCAGCTCTTGGTTTTTACGGGTTATGGTTGCTACCCCCGTGTCTAACCCTCCTCCATCCACAGCCAGTGGGACCATCCTTGGCAGGGTTCCATTTGCCTGTACTTGACGCATATCTCTCTAAAATTCCTATCCGTGTATCACTGAGTGTCTCTTAAATGTTCCAGACGTGCCTGTCTCACACATCCCACCCCATCTATGGTCAACTGTCTGGAAGAAAAAAACTGTCCTTCGGGTTGCTCTCAAATCCCTTACCTCTCACCCAAAACCCATGTCCTTTAGTTCCAGTCTCACCCAACCTCAGCTGAAAAAAATGCTGCTGTATTTACTATGACTATACCTTCGATAGTGTAGTGGTTAGCACAATGCTTTTCAAGTTCACAGGTTCAGTTCCTGCCGCTGTCTGTAGGGAGTTTGTACGTTCTCCCCATGACCGCAAGGGTTTCCTCCCACAGTCCAAAGACCGACCGGTTGGTAGGTTAACCGGTCGTTGTAAATTCTCCAGCGATCAGGCTAGGGTTAAAATTGATTGCCGGGCGGTGTGGCTCAAAGTCTCAATAAAAAAAATTAATAAAAAATCATTTTTTGTATCCTTTATCAAATTTCCCCTCATTCTCCTATGGTGCAGGGGAAAAAGAGTCCTAACCATTTCAAACTTTCCCAAAACTCGTCCCGGCAACACTCTCCAGCCCTGGGAAAAAGAGAGTGTGCATTCACCCTGTCTAGTATGCCTCTCACGATCTGATATGCCTCCATAAAATCACCCCTCATTCCAGTGACTAAAATCCCAGCCCGCTCAGCCTCTCTCTCCGTAACTCTGAGCCTCAAATCCCAGTGATATCCTCATAAATTTCCTCCACACTCTTTAACAGCATCTTTCCTTTAGCAGGAGGACCAAAACTGAACATAATACTCCAAACGTGTCCTCGCCAATGTCGTGTAGAACTGCAATGTAACGTTCCAACTTCCAGACGGAGACTAGTGTGCCAAAACCCTTCGACACCACCCTGTCCACCTGCCCCCGGTTTCTCTGGTTTTCTGATGGTTGAAGAGAGTGTGCACTCACCTCCCCCAATGCAGGCACTGTGAACTGCAGCGATGACGGGCTTCGGGCACTACAAGAGAATACAAGGTAAATCTGCGGTCAGCGGGCAGGCAGGAGCAGACGTTCTCACACCGTCAGGAGGAGCGTCCGGCAGACGTGCAGGAATTCTCCTGCACTTTGAGGAGGGATCCAAGTAGGATCTCCTACGCTGACCTGTGCAAAGTACGAGCTTGGGAACAGCGGCCAGAGCAAAAAAAAAGTCAAGCTTATTGTCATTTAACTATATACATGTATGCCGTCAAGCAAGACAGCTTTTCTCTGGACCAGGGTGTAAAGCACATTAGTACTCATAACACACAATAATTTAAGAAAGTACGGATGAAATCTACATATTAATCGCAGAAATAAACAAACTGAAGTGCATAAATTGAATATAGTCGAGTACAGAACAGATTAACCTGTGGCACTTCGAATGCAATGTGGCAGGGAGTTCAGAAGCCTCACGGTCTGAGGGAAGAAACTGTTTCCCACCCTGACCGTTCTTGTCTTCATGCATTGGAGTCTCCTGCCTGACAGTAGAAAGTCAAAGAAGATGCTGGATGGACGGGTGGGATCCTGGATATACTAAGGGTCCTGCGTACACAACACTCCTGAGAAATGTCCGCGATGGATGGTAGGGAGACCCCTATGATCATCTCAGTCGTTAAGCAGGAAAACAAAGTGAATAACATTATTACAAATATCATTCCAGTGAGGCAACACAGCGCTCCAAGAGGTTGGACATTTTACGCTGGGAGATTTGTAACAGACCAGAATCAGAATTAGGTTTATTAACACCAGCGTATGTTGTGAAATGTATTGGTTTTGCAGCTACAGTACAATACATAATAACAAAACAGTAAATTACAGTAAGTATGTACGTGCGTGTGTGTTTGTGTGTGAGTTCTGCACTTTTTAAATATAACTTTATATATATAGGCATCCGTTAGTCTCGTGAGACCACGGATTTGCACCTTTGAAGGTTTCCAGGGCACAGGCCTGGACAGGGTTGTATGGGAAACCAACAGTTGCCCAAGCTGCAGGCCTTCCCCTCTCCACGCCACCGATGTTGCCCAAGGGAAGGGCATTAGGACCCAAGCAGCTTGGCACCGGTGACGTCGCAGAGCAATGTGTTGCTAAGTGCCTTGCTCAAGGACACAACACGCTGCCTCAGCTGAGGCTCGAACCAGTGATCTTCAGATCGCTAGACCGACGCCTTATCCACTAGGCCACGCACCAACACACACACACACACACACACACACACACACACACACACAAACACACACTCACTCACACACACACACACACACACACACACATGCACACACGCACACTTAAATTAATTAAGTAGTGCACGAAAGTACTGAGGTAGTGTTCATGGGTTCAATGCTCTACTCTCTCTACACCATGACTGTGTGGCTCAAATGCCATCTATAAATTTGCTGCTGTTGCCATTGTTGGCAGAATCTCAGATGGTGATGGGAACCCGTACAGGAGCAAGATATACCAGCTAGTTGAGTGGTGTCGTAGCAACCACCTTGCATTCAATGCTTGTAAGACCAAAGAGCTGAATGTGGACTTCAGAAAGGGTAGAATGAGGGACTACAAACCAGCCCTCACAGAGGGATCAGAAGTGGGGAGAGTGAGCAGCTTCAAGTTCCTGGGTGTCAAGATCTCTTGAGGACCAGACCCGGTCGCAACATATTGATACAGATATAAAGAAGGCAAGACAGCGGCTATATTTCATTCGGAGTTCGAGAAGATTTGGTATGTCATCTAAAGCACGGGAAGCCTTCTACAGACGTACTGTAGAGAGCATTCTGACTGGCTGCATCACCGTCTGGTATGGGGGGGTGGGGTGGGGGGGGCTACTGCAAGTAAGTTGCAGAGAGTTGTAAAATCAGTCAGCTCCATCACGGCCACTAGGCACCATAATATCCAGGACACCTTCAAGGAGCGGTGCCTCAGGAGGGCGGTGTCCATCATTAAGGGCCCCCACCACCCAGGTTGTTCTCATTGCTACCATCAGTAGGAGGAACAGAAGCCCGAAGACGCGCACGCCACAATTCAGGAACAGCTTCTTCCCCTCTGCCATCCGATTTCTATTCTGATTCTGATTAATAGTAAGTAACTCGCTGTCCCTCTGTGCTAGCAAAGGTAACGCGGAGGGTTAGGAGGAGGGTTTGCAGAGATGCTGAGAGAAATATGACTTTGCTGGACAGTGGCATAGTGGTTAGCATAACCGTAGCATAACAGTATTTGAGCTCCCGTCGTGTACAACTCTGAGATTCGTCTTCTCCAGCTAGCCATGAAACAGTGAAAACTAGGGAAGTCGCTCAAAGAAGAAAGTCAAAAACTCATCTTGCAAACGGCCCCCCCCACAAGAAAAAATAACAAAACCCCCAACACCCCACCGCACAAAAAAACCTAGCGGATTGCACCAAACAGCAACAAAAACATCAAACCCAATCTTTTTCCAAGATGGCGGCGCGACACAGCTTGCAGCGGCCACTCCGGAGCTGATTATCTGTTATTTGTGGCGGGGGGTGCCGTGCGCAATCATAATCGATTGAAAGCGGACGTGGGAGCACGGAGGAACATCTGGAAATCTCCAGGAAGACCTTCTTTGTTGCCGCTGCTGCTGTGAGGTCCGGGACTCTGCTGGGAAGAACAGGCCCCCAGTCCTCGGGGTCACGTTGCCGATGGCCGGTGGCGGGGCCGTCTTAATTCGCTCGGCAGAGGATGGTGCTCGGAGAAGCTGTGCCGGAGGGGATGGTCGATGGACTCGGAGTCCGCTGCGGTCAGGTCACTTTCGGTGTGTGCTGCGTCTGCGAGGCTGGGTTCGACAGAGCTTTCATTGTGTGCTGCGTCTGCGAGGCTGAGTCAGGCGGCGCCGTGGAAGTCCGTAATGGGGGTATTCCCTTCTGCCACCGGCGTGGGATGGCGAGTCTGTCGGGACCCTGGGGACTTGTGGAAACTGTGTGGTGATTTCTTTTGAACTTATAGTCCTTTAACATCTTTGGACTATTTTTACTGTGCCCATGGTCCATTTTTTAGCAATTATGCTATTGTTTGCACTGTTGTAACTATGTGGTTTTGTGCAGGTCTTGTAGATTTAGTTTTTGGTCTTGTTTGTCTGGTGGATTTGGAGCTCCTTTCCAGGGAACGCGCTAGACGGTAGCGCGATATTAATACGCAGCAGCCTCTCCGGACTCTGGATTGGGGATTGCCAAACGTTACGTGGATTTTCTGGTGTAGTCAGTTTTGTCATGTGCTTTTGTGATGTCATTCTGGAGGAACGTTGTCTCATTTTTTAACTGCATTGCAGTTGTGGTTTCTAAACGACAATAAACTGAATCTGAAAACCCCAAACACCCAACCCACTTCCTCATGAAAAGAAAATAAGAACAGATCGCGCCAAACGGCAACAGGAGAGAACAGGCGAAAAACGCAGAATGTAAAGAAACTGAAAGAGACCAACTTGAACTAACAGTACAGTCCATAGTCCAATCCATAAATCGCAGCCCTTCGGTAATTTCCCCCTACGTTCTAAAGATGTACTGGTTGATAAGTAAAGTGATCTCTTTGGAGCGGACGGGCAGCAGGGGCTCACTAAGCCAGAAAGGTTTGTTACCGTGCTGTGTCTCGAAATAATTGAATTGACTTTATTACTTACACGTATGTGAGGAGTAAAAATCTTTGCATTACGTCTCCGTCTAAATGTGCAATGTATTGTCATTTGTAATAGTGTGTTCAACAAGACAGTCAATATAGCATTGAAATACAATAGTGTCAGCGTGAATTAATCAGTCTGATGGCCTGGTGGAAGAAGCCTGTCGGTCCTGGTTTTTATGCTGCGGTACCGCTTCCCGGATGGTAGCAGCTGGAACAGTTCGTGGTTGGGGTGACTCAGGCCCTTTTGGGACCTTTTTCCACACCCGTCTCTGTAAACATCCTGAATAGTGGGAAGTTCACATCTACAGATGCGCTGGGCTGTCCACACCACTCTCTGCAGAGTCCTGTGATTGAGGGAGGTACAGTTCCCATACCAGGCAGTGATGCAGCCAGTCAGGATGCTCTCAATTGTGCCCCTTTGGATTTGGGGGCCGATACCAAACTTCTACAACTGTCTGAGGTGTAAGAGGTGCTGTTGTGCCTTTTTCACCACACAGCCAGTACGTACAGACCATATGAGATCCTCAGTGATGTTTACGCTGAGGAACTTAAAGCTGTTCACCCCCTCAGCCCCGGATCCACTGACATCAATAGGGGTTAGCCTGTCTCCATTCCTCCTGTAGTCCACAACCAGCTCCTTTGTTTTTACAACATTGAGGAAGAGGTTATTTTCTTGACAAATAAATAGACAAAGAAACACATGCCTGTGTATAGTGTGCACATGTGTGTGAGGACGATGAGTGACACACTCTGGTGTAGAGCTCTTGCTGCTGTGGTTTGTGCTGCTTTCCAAAGGCACCTCTAGTTGCCTGAATCATCGACATTACAAGCTCACTCTCCTAACGCTCACTGTGGATTCCCTGCTAACGGCGATCGAAGGCTTTACCTTTTCAATCGCACTGAAGCTCTCCTGAAATTGGAGGATCTTGTTCCGCAAGTGCCACGCCTTCCGGGCGGTGTCCGTTTCCTCCGACTGCAATATGTCTCCGGCCATGTCCATCAGGTCAATCCCTGCGAACAGTTCACACAATTACTGACTCCAAGCACCAGTGGCGGATGCAATTTCGACTTTAGCCTTCCAGGTGTTTCTATGGGGACATGAGGGGAGGGGAGGGGTACAGTCTGATGGGACCAGGCAATTTAAATGGGTCGGCACAGACTGGATGGGCTGAATGGCCTAGTTCTGCGCTGTAGTTTTCTGTGACCTTATCTGTGTTAATTTCTTCCTAGGGTTGTTCAGTACAGAACCAGTACAGTACCAGCTAATGCGACACTATTAGAGTTCTGAGTTCAATCCCAGCGTCCTCTCTCAGGAGTCTTCGTACAAGCTCCCATTGGAATGCGTGAGTTTTCCCCGGGAGCTCCGGTTTCCTCCCACAGTCCAAAGATAGGTTAGTTGGTCATTGTAAATGGTCCTGTGATTCGGTTAGGGTTAAATCTGGGCTGTCGGGGGTTCAGCTCGAAGGGCTGGATCTCTAAAGAGAGAATAAGTAAATAAAATAGGCCGGCCTTTTGGCTCACTGACTCTGGTGCCAACTAATGACTATTGACATTTCGCAAGTGGAACATTAACAGAAAGCAAAGAAGCAAACCTTGGGGGAGGAGTTTGAAGAATTGCAAAAGTTTCAGGAAAAAAAAACGGTGCCTCCGGTCCTGCATCTACTCCTTTACCCCCTCCCCACCACAAAGACACTGCTCGACCTGCTGGGTTCCTACAGCAGAAGGGTTGATGCTCCAGATTGCAGTGTCTGCTGTCTCCTGTGCCTCCACTAACAGAAAGATCCACCTGCTCTAGTGAGTGAACCCACTGACTGATGGAGAAGTGGGGCCTTCCCCTCACTTCCCCCCCCCCCAAGCCAACGTTTGACCCCATCGTGTAGATCATTTGGACTTTGATCACATGGCACTGAGAGCTGGCTTGTGCAAACTGCGATTTTTAGACGCTACAAAGCCTGGGATTGTGAAACATGAGGTTTGAATGTTCTGTTTTAAAAGTGGCCTTTCGAACACTATAAGGAATTCATCGCCTGCACTCCTGATTAAACCCCATACCTTTGTTCCCCAGTGGAGTTTTAACAGTGTTTTAATTCATAAACAAGAGATTCCCTTTAATAGGTTCCAAAAACCTCTCCAAAGAGAAGGGCAATCAATACATGAAAGAAAAACATTTTCGAACAACCAATTCACCCAACTATTATTTGGAAACTGCGTACTCAAAATTCAAGCCACCAAATCTATCTTAAAGCAATCACTTTCCCCCCACATTTCCTTGTAAACATTTGTACCTCCTACTCAGGATCCACAGATATGACCGCCACAGTTAGGCCCATTGTTTCTACCGGCTCCTGCCCCAATGAATTCATGTCCGCTTTTCTCAACTCCATGTTGCTCCCTTTGGCTCAGTTCCTTCCCACCGACATCCATGACGCTTCACAAGATCTCCATCACTTTCCACCACGGACATCCAATCCCTTTATGCTTCCATCCCCCATCGGGAAGGCCTTGAAGCTCTCCACTTCTTTCCTGACAACTAGACCCATCTCGATGCCCTCCATTACCACCCACCTCTGTATGGCAGAACTGGTTCTCACTCACACTTCCTTCGTCCCTCTCTCTCCAAACCACGGGCACCCGCAAAGGCTCCAGCTCTGCCTGCCTTTTCATCAGCTACATACATAGAAGAGTCCATGTTCCAACCCCACACTGGTAATGCTCCGCTACTCTTTATCCGCTATTTTGATGACTGCATTGGCGCTGCTTCCCGCACCCATGCAGGGCTCGCCAATTTCAACATCATTGCCTCCAACTTCCACCCCGCCCTCAAACTTATTTGGTTCACCTCTGACACCTCTCTCCCCTCTCTCGATTTCCCTGCCTCCATCTCTGCAGACAGATTACCTACTGACGTCTTTTGTGAACCCAGTGACTCCCACAGTCACCTCAACCCTACATCCCTCTTCCCATCCTGTCACTTCTAAAAATGCTATTTCCCAGTTCCTCTGTCTTTGCCGCATCTGCCAGTTGTGCCTCTCCCCCTACTTATTCTGCAGTCTGCCTCCTTCCTTTCCAGTCCTGATGTAGGGTCTCTTCATGTTAGCTCTTCATTTCCCTCATGACCTACTGAGTTCCTCCAGTGTTTTGTGCGTGATGCTCTTGTGTTTCTCTATAACCTACTCTCTTTCAAATGCTCATTTAATCCACCATGATCCTCCTACACCAGGTCATCAGGAAGCGGGAGCTCCCAATAGAAACCCATATGGTCACGGGAGGAACTTGCCCACTCCGTACGGACAACAGCCCAGGTCAGGATCGAACCGGGGGTGGTTCTGGAGCTGTGACACAGAGCTTTAGCTGCTCCATGCATAACCATGAACTTGCAGGAAGTTCTGGATTCTAGGCCCACAAATGAGAATTTGATGCCCTCACAGTTCCTCTGAGACAAACCTCACATACAACCGAGGTATAGGGAAAGGTTGAAACGGGCAGAGACCATAAGAGATAGGAGCAAAAGTAGGCTGTTCGGCCCATCGAGTCTGCTCCGCCATTCAGTCACAGGCTGATCCAATTCTTCCAGTCATCCCCACTCCCCTGACTTCTCCCCGTACCCTTGGCTAATCAAGAACCTATCTACCTCTGCCTTGATTTTTTAGAGATATACAAAATTATGACGGGGATAGTTAAGGCCAATCCACTAGGGTTTTGTGAGACCAGAACGAGAGAGCATAGGTCAAGAGTAAAAGGTGAAACATCTATCTATTTACTATTTGAGATACAAAATGGGACGAGCTCTACTGGCCCTTTGAGCCCTGCTGCTCAGCAATCCCCCGACTTAATCCTAGCCTAATCTCAGGATAGTTCGCAATGTCCAATTAACCTACCAGCCGGTACGCCTTTGGATTGTGGGAGGAAACCGGAGCACCCGGAGGAAACCCAGGCAGTCCACGGGGAGAACGTACAAGCCGAGAAAAAAATGGGACCTGAGGGGGGGATTTCTTCATTCAAGAGGGAGGTGTGAGTGTGGAGCGAGCTGCCAGCGGGGATGCTGGATGGGGTTCTGACTGCAACATTTAAGAGAAGATTGGATAAATGCATGAATGGGAGGGGTATGAAGGGCTATGGTCCAGGTGTGGGTTATTGGGACTAGGCAGAATGATAGCTTGGCACGGACTAGATGGGTTGAAGGGCCTGTTTCTGCGCTGTAGAGCCCCATGACTCAAAGTGGGTGACACACTTTGTTACCCAGTGTACAGAACATCCACATCAAGGAATTAAACCCTATTTTGCAGTAGGGCGACAATGAAGCCTGACCTCCAAGAGGTCGTAGGGTTTGGAGACTCCCGTGCCTCAATGACCCAGAGAGCTACGGTGGTTGGAGTCAGGGCTTTATACATTAGCTCTTGGTAGGGTCACCCATGCCAAACAGGTCAAAGGGTAAAGGCCAGATTAAGAGTGGTCCACCAGTCCTCCAGGTTTGGGGGTTCAGCTCAGGGTCAACATCCCCGACTGGTCAAAAACAAAATTGTTATGGAAACAGCAATGAAGAATCCTGCTACATCTGAGTGTGACAGTATTCCTGAGTGTCCACCCGGGACTCGCGTGACTAACAGTGAAAACCGAGAGGAACCCACTGGCAAGATGAAAGAAGCCCTGAACACCGCCAAGACCAAGCACATGATGAGACGAGAGGCCAACTCCATCATCAAGCACGGCATTGGACCCCTGAAGGGCGGAGGAAACGCAGCCCACCAAAGACAACTTGGCGCAGTGGCATAGAGGCAGAAATGAGGACCCTGAACCACGCCTGGGGCACAATAGAGAAGATGGTCAAGGACAGGCAGATGGACAGAGATGGAGGACCTTCATTGCTGCACTAAATGCCAGCGGTTTAACAGGCAGTAAGTAATGGAGCCTGAATTATGTGTGTGCGTGCACCCTTAACTCCTGGTGGAGTCGCCGGGGCGCCATCATGACAAGCTTTTTTGGCGATTGCTCACCGTATGGCATGTCTTGGGCATCTGAAACCTGGCGGAGCCCGTCCCTCTGCAGTTTTCTTGGAGCCGGCCGGATTCGAACTCGGGAGCCTTCGCTCCGAAGTCTGGCGCTGACGCCACTACGCCACCAGCCGGCCTGAATTATGTATTTAGTCACAATTAAAGTCACTCAGCCCATCAATCTGGACATACCATGGTCAACATAAACATGAACTTTCACACAGCCTGCACCATATCTCGTACAGTGACTAAGGTCACGCTTACCTGCGGTGAATATTGGACCAGCTCCTGATATCACGACGACTCTGCAATCCCTGTCCTGGGATACTTGAGTGAAGCATTCCACCATCTCTCTGTTGGATCAAGACAGCGTTGTTAGGGCTTTCACTTCCAATGACTGATGGAAAAGACCTTGAGTGATTTCAGCCATGGAACACTACAGCATGGTACAGGTCCCACAGCCCACAATGTTGTGCCGACCTTTATAACCTACTCTAATTTAAAATGACGACAGTGCCACCAGTTCTCAAGTCGGAGAAGGTTGAAATAAAAAGCGACGCTGCAGACTGTAGCACCGGGAGAGCGAACCGTCAGTCTCCACTCTCGACGTGGCAGGAGTGGTACCTCTCTCTCCCTCGTGTGTATAAGAGAGAGTGAAAGACAGAGAGTGAGTGAGAGAGAGAGGTAGAGTAAGAGAGTGAGTGAGTGAGAGTGAGTGAGAGAGAGAGTGAGTGAGAGGGTGAGTGAGTGAGAGAGAGATAGAGTAAGAGAGTGAGTGAGATTGAGTGAGAGAGTGAGTGAGTGAGAGAGTGAGTGAGAGAGAGATAGAGTAAGAGAGTGAGTGAGATTGAGTGAGAGTGAGTGAGAGAGATTGAGTGAGAGATAGAGAGTGAGAGTAAGTGAAATTGAGTGAGACAGAGTGAGTGAGATAGAGTAAGAGAGAGAGTGAGTGAGATTGAGTGAGAGAGTGAGTGAGAGAGAGATAGAGTAAGAGAGTGAATGAGATTGAGTGAGAGATTGAGTGAGAGATAGAGAGTGAGAGTAAGTGAGATTGAGTGAGTGAGTGAGTGAGAGAGATAGAGTAAGAGAGAGAGTGAGTGAGATTGAGTGAGAGAGTGAGTGTGAGAGAGAGATAGAGTAAGAGAGTGAGTGAGATTGAGTGAGAGAGAGAGAGAGATTGAGTGAGAGTAAGTGAGATTGAGTGAGAGTAAGTGAGATTGAGTGAGAGAGAGTGAGTGAGATTGAGTGAGAGAGATTGTGAGGGAGATAGAGTGAGAGAGAGAGAGAGAGAGAGAGAATAAGTGTGTGTGAAAGAGAGGGAGAGAGTGGGGAGGAGGGGAAGGGGAGAGAAGGTCCAAAGACGTACCTATCGGTTAGCAAGTTAACTGGCTGTTGTAAATTGTCCCATGATTAGACTGGCGGGGGGTAGCATAACACTTGATAGTACAGGTGACCTGGGTTCGATTCCTGCTGCTGCTTGTAAGGGTTTGTGCATTCTCCCCCATGACTACCTGGGTTTCCTCCAGGTGCTCCGGTTTCACTTGGTAGGTGAATTGGGCTAGCATTAAATTGGGGGAACTGCTGGGTAGCACAGTTCAAAGGGCCAGAAGGGCCTGTTCCAAGCTGTATGCCAACCGATAAAAGAACACTGAGAAGAGGTAGTCCCTGCTGGCTGAGGGAGGTGCTTTCAACCAGCGATTCAAGGAGTGCCCTTTGCGCAGGTAGCGCACGAGGTCCCGTTAAGAAGTGTGCCACTAGTGTTACAATGAGAGCACAATCAACCGGGAGATAATCAACACTCGGCAAGCTGCCGATGGCAATGAAAGGCCATTGTTGCAGAGATCCCTTTAAACAATAATCTGGTCTACATCAAAGACCCGTAGCAGTGAGTGGCTGGCACTACACCGAGGTTCTATAAACAGTAAGGGGTTCAGTGCTACACTTAAGTCACTTTGCACATTTAGACGGAGATGTGATGTAAAGATTTTTACTCCTCATGTATATGAAGGATGTAAGTAATCAAGTCAAGTCAATTCAAATCAATTCAAGTCAATTCAGGTAAATTCAATTCAGGTCAAGTCAATTCAAATCAAGTCAAGTCAATTCAATTCGAGCAGGACCAAATTATGAAGAATTTTCTTCAGCCAGACAGTGATGAATCTACGGAATTTGTTGCCACACAGAATAATGGAGGAAGTCACTGGGAGTATTTAAGACAAGGTTCGAGAGATTTTTTTTTGATTGATAAGGCAGTTTAAGGGTTACAGGGAGAAGGAAATCAGTGATGTTTGAATGACAGGGCAGATCTGATGGGCTGAATGGCCTAAACCTGCTCCCGCGTCTTATGGATTACACTGACATCACTTTAGGCAGCAGGTGCCCAGACCCGATTCCTCAAACACAGAGCAGTAGATGGAAGGCAACCTCCAAAGGGTTCCGTTCATCGCGTTTCTCTTCTCAGGCCGGTTCAGTTCCACGTGCAGCACGCTGTCCCTCACCCCCGTCACACGCAGGCTCTCAAACTTGTACGAGGGCACTGCATTCCGAGCCTCCGCCGACATGCTCCGCGCCCACCCTTGCAGAGTCCCCGACAGTCTGCCTGCAGATTATAAAGGAGAGAGAGAAAGCAGAATGGGACAAATGTTAACGCACTGGAATTTAAGGCCACCGACTCCCCACTGTCTGACATTATTTATTTTTAACTATTTAGCATTCCATCGTGAAATTGACCTTGCTGGTCCTTCAAGCTGCTCCACCCAGCGCCTGCGACCACCCTTAATTAACCCTAACATATCCAGGTGACAATTTGCCACTAACCATCCGACCAGTACGTCTTTGGATGGTGGGAGGGAACTGGAGCACTGCGGGAAGGCTGTCAGAATTTATTTATTGAGAAGCAGGTGACCCTCTGAGCCCCACCACCACAGCTCGGGGTGTCTGGGTCGAGAGTTCAATTCCGATGCCCTCCATAAGCAAGTTTGTACGTTCTCACCCGTGACTGCATGGGTTTCCTCCCACAGTCCAAAGACTCATGATTAGATTAAATCGGGGGCCGCTGGGCGGCACAGCTCCAAGGACCCAAAGAGCCTGTTCGGCATTGTATCCCGATAAATAAACAAATAACTGTTGGGAGTCAGGACTGAAAATGCTTCCGGGGAATTGAGCTGAGGAGCCAGGATTCAGAGTTGAGAGAAATCTACCTGAATCAGTGACGTTCTGCGGCCAGTCAGGAAGATCACAGTCTGCTCCCTTCTCGAGGCTCACTGCCCATGGAACTAGTCAAATCTGAAGTTCTCCCTGTCCCACTTGGAGTACTGAGTAGGGGGTGGGGACGCATCTCTACCAAAGGAGGTGTAAGGCACCCCTTCCCTCCGCTAGCCCGCGGGTCACTCTTGGGCAAGGTGAAACACCTGCTTAGCCCCCAGTCAGGGTCCTGTGAACCCATGGGAGCAGGTGGTGGATGGTCGTATGAGATCACAAGTGCTGGTTATGCGACCACTGACACCAGGCAGACAATCTCTGAAGAGTATGGATAAAGGCTGGGGTCACCAGTCTTGTAAAGACACTGCCCAGAAGAGACAATGGCAAACCGCTTCTGTGGAAAAAATTTGCCAAAAACAAACACGGTCATGGAGCGACGGTGACCGCCCACGTCATACGACACGGCAATTAACGACCAAAGCATTGTGTACAGTTCTGGCCACCCCCATTACAGGACGTAGAGGATTAGGAGAGGTTCACCAGGATGCTGCCTGGACTTGAGGACATGAGCTACTAGGAAAAGTGGGACAACATTAGGTTGTTTTCTCCTGAGCGTCAGACCTGATAAGATGAGAAGGGATAGTGTAGACAGAGTCTATTTCTGAGTAGAAATGTCAAATACTGGGGAAGGTTTGGATCGAAGGACTCTTTTTGATTCAGAATGTTGTTGGATAATTTGTGTTTCCTTTTCCCCTTTCTCTGCACATCGAATGTGAGTCTTTATATATATTTTTAAGTGGGTCCTTTAGGGATTCTTGCTTGGAGGCTGCCTGTAAGCAGACAAATCTCAAGGTTGTACATTCTTTGAGACTTTGAGATGCATTTTAGGTATTTCTCAAGGTAAAAACATCAAATACCAGAGCAGAAGCATATAAGGTGAGGAGGGGGTGGGGGTGGGGGTAAATCGGAGGAGACGTGTGAGGCAGTCTCTTTGTTACTCAGAGAGTGGTAGGTGCATGGAACTGGCTACCAGGAGTTGAGATGGAAGCAGGTTATCATGACAGAGATTTTCTTTAGCAATGCATGTGAGTGTGCCGGGCATGAGGTAGGCAGAAGGGATTATTTTGTTTGGCATCACGGTCAGCACAGATATGATGGGCAGAAGGGCCTGCTCCTGTACTGAGTTCTCTGAAAATGACTGGGGTCACTAAATATTACAGTATCGTCTCGGGCAAATCTGAAGAAGATCAGTTTCTTTAACTCGTCAGGGACAGCACAGTGTGGGTTAATGGGCCCTCTTCTCCCATCTGTACAGTACTCTGATGGCGGAGGGGAAGAGACACACACTCAGCATTTTAAGAACAGCTTCTTCCCTTCTGCCATCAGATTACAACTCGTCAGGGACAGCACTCTGCAGGTTAACGGACTCTCTCCTCCCATCTGCCTGTTTACAGAACGGATCTCTGCCCAAAGTTGTGTCACTCAGGCCTTGGACTTTGTGTCACTCAAATATCAGGCGGGGGATCCAGGGAATTGCAGAGTTGGAATTCTTTTTAGGTCCTCTCCACACTTTGTGGCCCGTCGAGCGGCAATCCTGCTGTCCTTTAGCATTTGTCTGTGGGTTTTTTTTTACGAGGCCTAGTTGCTAGTTCAACATTCAACCCAGCACGGATGGGAAGCGTGCAAGGAGCCGGCTGGATTCGAATCGTATTCACACGATAGCACCTCCGAATCAGAATCACGTTCGATACCACTGGCATATGTCGTGAAATTTGTTGCTCAGCAGCAGCAGTACAGTGCAATATATAACAACAACATAAATTAGAATCAGAAATAATAAATATATATTCTGAGGTAGTGCTCAAGGGTTCAATGTCCATTCAGGAATCAGATGGCAGAGGGGAAGAAGCTGTCCCTGAATCACTGAGTGTGTGTCTTCAGGCTTCTGTACCTCCTCCCTGATGGTAGCAATGAGAAGAGGGCACGTCCTGGGTCATTAATGATAGATGCCGCGTTTTTGAGGCATCACCTTTTGAAGATGTCCTGGATGCTGGGGAGACTAGTGCCCGTGATAGAGCTGAGTGAGTTTGCAACTTTCTGCAGCTTATTTCGATCCTGTGCTCTAGCTAACCGCACCCTCCCCCATACCAGACGGTGACGCAGCCAGTTAGGATGCTCTCCAGGTACGTCTGTAGAAATTTGCGAGTGTCCTTGATGACAAATCAAATTTCCTCAAACTCCTAATGAAATTCTTTGTAATTGCATCAATATGCCGGGCCCAGGATAGATCTACCTCCACGACCATCTCGGGCAGTACATTCAAGTTACGGGGGAAGGTTCAAAGTAAATTTTATTAGCAAAGTACATACATCTCACCATAAGCAACCCTGAGATTCATTTTCCTGCGGGATTACTCAGCAAATCTATAGAATAGTAACTGTAACAGGATCAATGAAAGATCAACCAGAGAGCAGAAGACAACAAACTGTGCAAATGCAAATATAAATAAATAGCAATAAATAACGAGAGCATGAGATTAAAGAGACCTTAAAGTGAGATCATTAGTTGTAGGAACATTTCAATGATGGGGCAAGTGAGTGCGGTTATCCCTTTGGCTCAAGAGCTGATGGTTGAGGGGTAGCAACTGTCCTTGAACCTGGTGGTGCGAGTCCTGGGGCTCCGGTACCTTAACCTGAAGGTAGGGTGTTGGGGATCTCCGATGATGGACGCTGCTTTCCCATGATAGTGTTTCATGTGGATGTGCTCAATGGCTGGGAGGGCTTTTCTTGTGATGGACCGGGCTACTTTTTGTAAGAACTTCCGTTCAAGGGCACTGGTGTTTCCATACCAGGCTGTGATGCAGCCAGTCAATACACCCTCCACTACACATCTATGGAAGTTTGTCAAAGTTTTAGATGTCACGTCAAATCTCAGCAAACTCTGAAAAGGCAGGTAGGTAGAACTGAGTCCGAGGTCAGACCAGTCATGGCTTTGTTGGATGGTGAAACAGGCTTGACAGGACGGGAGATCTACTCCTGCTCCTACTTCTTATGAGTCTACCTGTGCCTTTCATAATCTTGTAAACTTCTACCAGGTCTCCTCCCAGCCTCTGCTGCTCCAGAGAGGAAAACCCAAGTGTCTCCAACCTCACCGTGCACCACAAACCCCTTAATCAAGGTCCAACTCTTCTGCAGCCTTCCTATAATGGGGGCAACCAAAACTGAATGCAATTTGAGGGATCTTGGGATCCACGTCCGCCGATCCCTCAAAGCTGCCACGCAAGTTGATAGTGTGGTTAAAAAGGCACGTGGTGTAGTTCTGTAGATTTTATTCTTACTCTTATAGATTACTCTCTGGTGTGTGTACTAATGTGTTTTACACACTGGTTCGGAGAAATGTAGTTTTCATTTCTAAATACATTATATGATTATATACGTTACAGAGAAATACAGAAAATCTACAGCACATTACAGGCCCTTCGGCCCACAATGTTGTGCTGACCATGTAACCTACTCTAGAATTACCCTACCCCATAGTCCTCTGGTTCTCTAAGCTCCATGTAGAGTCCCTTAAGTCAAGACAAGTCACTTTTATTGTCATTTCGACCATAACTGCTGGTACAGTACACAGTAAAAATGAGACAACGTTTTTTAGGACCATGGTGTTACATGACACAGTACAAAAAACCAGACTGAACTACGTAAAAAAAACACCAACACAGAGAAAGCTTCACTAGACTACAGACCTACACAGGACTGCATAAAGTGCACAAAAACAGTGCAGGCATTACAATAAATAATAACCAGGACAATAGGGCAGTAAGGTGTCAGTCCAGGCTCTGGGTATTGAGGAGTCTGATAGCTTGGGGGAAGAAACTGTTACACAGTCTGGTCGTGAGAGCCCGAATGCTTCGGAGCCTTTTCCCAGATGGCAGGAGGGAGAAGAGTTTGTATGAGGGGTGCGTGGGGTCCTTCATAATGCTGTTTGCTTTGCGGATGCAGCGTGTAGTGTAAATGTCCGTGATGGTGGGAAGAGAGACCCCGATGATCTTCTCAGCTGACCTCACTATCCGGTCTTGCGATCCAGGACGGTGCAATTTCCGAACCAGACAGTGGTGCAACTGCTCAGGATGCTCTCAATACAACCCCTGTAGAATGTGATGAGGATGGGGGGGGGGGGGGATGGACTTTCCTCAGCCTTTGGAAAGCCTTAAAAAGGCTTAAAAGATCCTACTGTGCTTGCCTCTACCACCTTCCACACACCCATCACTCTGTATGAAAAACTTACCTCTGATATCCCCCTTGTACCCACTTCCAAGCACCTTAAAACTATGCCCCCTCGTGTTAGCCATTTCAGCCCTGGGAAAAAGCCTCTGGTTATCCACACGATCAATGCCTCTCATCATCTTACACATCTCTATCAGGTCACCTCTCATCCTCTGTTGCTCTGACCTATTCACTCAATCTATTCTCCTAAGGCATGCTCCCCAATCCAGGCAACATCCTTGTAAATCTAATATGTTGTATACAATATCTACATACTGGAGTTAAAAGACAATAAACATGACTTGACTTCATTAGTTGGGGGATTGAGTTCAAGAGGTAATGTTGCAGTTCTATAAAACTCTGGTTAGATCACGCTTGGAGTATTGTGCTCAGTTCTGGTCGCCTCATTACAGGAAGGACGTGGAAGCCTTAGAGAGGGTGACGAGGAGATTTACCACAATGCCATCTGGATTACAGAGCATGTTTTATGAGGAAAGGTTGAGGGAGCTAAGGCTTTTCTCTTTGGAGTAAAGGAGGGACAGAGGTAATTTGATAGAGATGCACAAGATGATAAACAGCATTGATAGAGTGGACAACCAGCGTATTTTCCCCAGGGTTAAAATGGCCAATCAAAGGGGACATAATTTTAAAGTGATTGGAGCAAAGTATAGGTGTCAGAAGTAGGTTTTTTTTAAACACAGAGAATGGTAGATGTGTGGAACCCACTGGTAGGGGTTGAGCTACAGGCAGATATATGAGGCACATTGAGGGAGACTCTTTGAGAGGCAGACGGGTGAAAGAAAAATGGTGGTCTATGTGGGAGGGAAGGGTTAGATCTAATTGGAATGGTTTAAAAGGTCAGCACAACATCACAGGCTGTCATGTCATTTGTAATCTTCCAGATGTGGCCTAACCAGATTTTTATTAAAGTCCCAGTTTGAAAATCCCAGCTGATTTAACTTGCACCCAGGACTTTACCACCAATATTTGCCCAGGTATTTTCGCCTGTTTACATTAGGGAGCTGAGTCTGACTGAAGCTCAAACCAGGGGATCTGTCTCAGCTGTAAAGGTTTATTCCTGGCTATTTCCCCCACTACAGTATGAAATACCCAGATTCATATCCCCAATTGAAACATTTATACCCAACTACACCACAACTGCAGATATAAATTATCCCTGGAGATTTACCTCAGATTATAATTATACCTGGGGATTTGCCCCAGATGCAGGTTATACCACGGGATTTGCCCCAGATCAGGTTCTACCCGTTTACCCCAGTTACGGGTTATACCCCGGGATTTACCCCAATTGCAGGTTATACCCGGGGATTTGCCCCAAATGCAGGTTATACCCGGGGATTTGCCCCAGCTCAGGTTATAACCCGGGATTTACCCCAGATGCAGGTTATAACCAGGGATAAAGTTTATACCTGGGGATTTACCCAAGTGGGGGTCGGTAATGTCCCCCAGACGGGGTTTAATCCCGGTGCCTCTGCCCTCTGCTTCCGGTAGCAGCGCGGGGCCGCCCGGGCGTTCAAAGTGCTTCCTCTGCCAGGATTAGGTCCCGGAGAGTCCGCCTCCTCCCCCTTCCCCACCCCACCGTCCCTGTCGCCGACCCCCGGACACTCACGGACAACTCCCGCGGCCATCAGCTCGGCCTCGGCCCCGACACCGACTGCGGCCGCAGCGCCGCCCAGCGGCGACACACGCGACTGCGGCACAGAGCCACCTAGTGACGGCCGCTGGTCACTGCAGCTACGCCGACCCATCTCCCATCGCCAGACAGACAGGCATAACTTTATTGATCCCGAGGGAAATTGGGCTTCGTTACAGCCGCACCAACCAAGAAATATAGCAATATAAAACCATAAATTATTAAATAATAATACGTACATTATACCGTGGAAATTAGTCCACCAGCCTATTGGCTCAGGGTGTTTGACACTCCGAGGGAGGAGTTGTAAAGTTTGATGGCCACAGGCAGTAATGACTTCCTATGATGCTCAGTGTTACATCTCGGTGGAATGAGTCTCTGGCTGAATGTACTCCTGTGTCTAACCAGTACATTATGGAGTGGATGGGAGACATTGTCCAAGATGGCATGCAACTTGGACAGCATCCTCTTTTCAGACACCACCGTCAGAGAGTCCAGTTCCACCCCCACAACATCACTGGCCTTACGAATGAGTTTGTTGATTCTGTTGGTGTCCGCTACCCTCAGCCTGCTGCCCCAGCACACAACAGCAAACATGATAGCGCTGGCCACCACAGACTCGTAGAACATCCTTGGTATCGTCCGGCAGATGTTAAAGGACCTCAGTCTCCTCAGGAAATAGAGACGGCTCTGACCCTTCCTGTAGACAGCCTCAGTGTTCTTTGACCAGTCCAGTTTATTGTCCATTCATATCCCCAGGTAATTGTAATCCTCCACCATGTCCACATTGACCCCTTGGATGGAAACAGGGGTCACCGGTGCCTTAGCCTTCCTCAAGTCCACCACCAGCTCCTTAGTCTTTTTCACATTAAGCTGCAGATGATTCTGCTCACACCATGTGACAAAATTTCCCACTGTAGCCCTGTACTCAGCCTCATCTCCCTTGCTGATGCATCCAACTATGGCAGAGTCATCAGAAAACTTCTGGAGATGGCAAGACTCTGTGTTGTAGTTGAAGTCCGAGGTGTAGATGGTGAAGAGAAAGGGAGACAGGACAGTCCCCTGTGGAGCCCCAGTGCTGCTGACCACTCTGTCTGACACACAGTGTTGCAAGTACACGTACTGTGGTCTGCCAGTCAGGTAATCAATAATCCATGACACCAGGGAAGCATCCACCTGCATCACTGTCAGCTTCTCACCCAGCAGAGCAGGGCGGATGGTGTTGAACGCACTGGAGAAGACAAAAAACATGACCCTCACAGTGCTTGCCGGCTTGTCCAGGTGGGCGTAGACACGTTTCAGCAGGTAGACGATGGCATCCTCAACTCCTAGTCAGGGCTGGTAGGCGAACTGGAGGGGGTCTAAGTGGGGCCTAACCATAGGCCGGAGCTGCTGCAGAACAAGTCTCTCCAGGGTCTTCATGATGTGGGAGGTCAATGCCACCGGTCAGTAGTCATTGGAGCCACTGGGGCGCGGCATCTTCGGTACAGGGACGAGGCAGGATGTCTTCCACTGGAGACTCAGGCTCAGGTTGAAGACATGGTGAAGTTCTCCACATAGCTGGGGGGCACAGGCTTTGAGCACCCTGGGGCTGAAACCATCCAGGCCTGCAGCCTTGCTTGGGTGGAGACGTTTCAGCTGTCTTCTCACCTGTTCAGCTGTGAAGCCCACCGTGGTGGTTTCAGGTGTGGGAGGGGTGTAGTCACGGGAGCAGGGCGGGGGGCTGTGAGGAGGGGTAGGAGGGGCGAGTGGAGTATGTGTTGGTTGGGGGCTGACAACAGATGAATCGTGTGGGGGATGGGCAGGGGCCACAGTGTCAAATCTGTTGAAGAATAGATTGTTTGTTGGCCCTGTCCACACTGCCTTCAGCTCCTCTGTTGCTAGTTTGCCGGAACCCAGTGATGGTCCTCGTCCCACTCCAGACCTCTCTCATGTTGTTCTGCTGGAGTTTCCACTCAAGTGTTCTGATGAAGGGTCTCGGCCCGAAACGTCAACACTGCTTCTCCCTATCGATGCTGCCTGGCCTGCTGTGTTCTACCAGCATTTTGTGCTTGTTGTTTGAATTTCCAGCATCTGCAGATTTCTTCGTGTTTCCTCCTACACCTGTCTTTAGCCTCCCTGATCTTGGCTTTCAGGTCCCCCTGTATTGTCCTCAGCTCCTCCCTATTTCCATCTCTAAACACCCTCTTTTTAGCATTCAGGATGTCCTTAATGTCCTTTGTTACCCATTGCTTGTTATTTAAATAACAAAGGACAGTTCTTGCCCGGACATTGAAGTCCACACAGAAGTTGATGTAGCCAGTGATGCACTCTGAGCCCATCAATGTCCTCTCCATGTGGCTCACAGAGGGCCTGCCAGTCTGTTTCAGAGTGTCAGAGTATCTCACTGTATCAGTGAACCCTCACGGTACAGTATCTGTCACAGTATCACCGTAGCACAGAAAATTCACCGACATCTGTCCTATCACTGAAAATTCACCAACATCTGTCACAGTATCACTGAAAATTCACCAACATCTGTCACAGTATCACTGAACCCTCACCAACATCTGTCACCGTAGCACAGAAAATTCACCAACATCTGTCCTCTCACTGAACTCTCACCAACATCTGTCACCGTAGCACAGAAAATTCACCAACATCTGTCACAGTAGCACAGAAAATTCACCAACATCTGTCCTCTCACTGAACCCACACCAACATCTGTCACCGTAGCACAGAAAATTCACCAACATCTGTCACAGTATCACTGAACCCTCACCAACATCTGTCACCGTAGCACAGAAAATTCACCAACATCTGTCCTCTCACTGAACCCTCAACAACATCTGTCACCGTAGCACAGAAAATTCACCAACATCTGTCACAGTAGCACAGAAAATTCACCAACATCTGTCCTCTCACTGAACCCTCACCAACATCTGTCACCGTAGCACAGAAAATTCACCAACATCTGTCCTCTCACTGAACTCTCACCAACATCTGTCACCGTAGCACAGAAAATTCACCAACATCTGTCCTCTCACTGAACCCTCAACAACATCTGTCACCGTAGCACAGAAAATTCACCAACATCTGTCCTCTCACTGAACTCTCACCAACATCTGTCACCGTAGCACAGAAAATTCACCAACATCTGTCCTCTCACTGAACCCTCACCAACATCTGTCACCGTAGCACAGAAAATTCACCAACATCTGTCACAGTAGCACAGAAAATTCACCAACATCTGTCCTCTCACTGAACCCTCACCAACATCTGTCACCGTAGCACAGAAAATTCACCAACATCTGTCCTCTCACTGAACCCACACCAACATCTGTCACCATAGCACAGAAAATTCACCAACATCTGTCCTCTCACTGAACCCTCACCAACATCTGTCCTCTCACTGAACCCTCACCAACATCTGTCACCGTAGCACAGAAAATTCACCAACATCTGTCCTCTCACTGAACTCTCACCAACATCTGTCACCGTAGCACAGAAAATTTACCAACATCTGTCCTCTCACTGAACTCTCACCAACATCTGTCACCGTAGCACAGAAAATTCACCAACATCATGGGTAGGACGCCGGAATGGAGGTCGACCCACCTTCAGTCAGCAAGCAGATGGCAGAGACGCAGGGCGACACCGCTGAGCCCGAAGCAATGAACACTCTGCTGGGGGAACTCAGCGGGTAGGGCAGCATAATCCCCATGCAAGGTTTCTAGCTGAGAGCTCGACAAGTCGGACAGTGTCAAGCGCACAGAGAGGCGAGCCACAGGCTCGTCCCCGGCGCAGGTATCCCGGAACGGCGCTTGCTGGGAGTGATGTTCCGACCGTGCAGGAAGGATCTGACCGTACCCTACCCTCCATCCACCACTGCCAGCCAAGCAAGCTTTCAGTGCTTGTTGGGGATTTCCGGCGGTGAGGCATTCGGAGAATTTACACGGGCGGCTTTCCCATCCACCAAGCGGTCCCCTTGCGGTATTCCATGCTGACCACTGCCTGATGCGCTCGTGGTCAGAAGTATTGGTCTGGAAGAACCTCTCACATGAAGGACAGGTAGTGTGACAGTGTCCAGCCGACTGGGGCTTTGCGCGGCATCGGGGGCCAGCCTCAACCTTCGCAGCACCAGGGGTAGCGTGGCGCTTTGGGCCCACGCACAGTCCTTCGGCCAGGATCATACATTAACCCTTTCTCTCCTACACTCATTCTCATGAACCTCCCCCGGACCCTCTCCAATGCCACCGTCGCTTTGATCAGAGACCCCAAAAGTGCCCACAACACTCCCAGAACAGTCTGACCCACGCCCCAGCATTTACACCCTTGCTTTCAAAATGAATGCTAACGTTGCATTTGTCTTCCTCACCACCGTCTCAACCTGCACATTAACTCCTAGGGAATCCTGCAGGAGGACTCCCAAGCCCCTTCGCGCCTCAGATCTTTAAATATTCTCTTAGAAAAGCGTGGATATCTTCACTCACCCCAACACTGAACTGATTCCACAACCTATAGACTCACTTTCAAGGACTCTGCTTCTCTATTATCATTTACTGGTTTTCTTTTTGCACGTATTTACAGTTCGTCTTCGCTTGCACATTGCTTGTTTACCCCTTTTTTTTTGTTTGTCACCGAAGTTCCCTCCAAAGTGAGCGCGCACACACATCTTTTGCTACTCGCTCGCAAAGGGATTCAAACTGCGCGCACCCTCCACCTCGTCGGCGGGCTATGGAGACTTCAGGATCGTCCCCAGTCACGTTTCCTTTTCCAGTTTCTGACACGGACGGTGCTGACAACGCGGAGTTTGCCTGCAGGTTTTAGAACTGGCTTACCTGTACTGTTTTTATTGAAGAAATGATTGATTCCACCAACACACACAAAATGCTGGTGGAACACAGCAGGCCAGACAGCATCTATAGAGAGAAGCACCGTCGACATTTCGGGCCGAGACCCTTCGTCAGGACGTCGACAGTGCTTCTCCCTCTAGATGCTGCCTGGCCTGTTGAGTTCCACCAGCATTTGGCGTGTGTTGCTTGAATTTCCAGCAACTGCAGATTTCCTCGTGTTGATTCCACCCTGTCCAATTCCAGAGAGGCAAACGAGAAGAACTGTGAGTTCACTTAAAAGCCGAATGGCTTAATGACCATTTTAAACAACTTTGACAACGTGAAAAGATTGATAATGTCGCACCCTGTCAGATAGTCTATGAGAAATAAGACACAGCGGCATGCCGAAGGGGGGGTTCGGCCCGAAACGTCGACCGTGCTCTTTACCATAGACGCTGCCTGGCCTGCTGAGTTCCTCCAGCATCTTGCATGTGTTTCATTGACATGTGTTATTTGTTTTAAACCATGAACAACAAACTGGACTCGATAGTTTATAATCCATAGAACAGCTTCAGGTTTACTTCCACTTAAAAACTCAATGCGCACACCGGGCAGAAAAAATTGCACGGCACAAGATTTTAATGCACACCGGTCATTACAAATTAGAGGGAACTTTGCTTGTTGTGTTGTTTTCTGTCGATTCTGTTGTGTTTCTTCGGATCTTTTGCAAAAGAAAATGGATCTCACGGTTCTATATGCTGACACTTTGATAATATATTTACTTTGACGGTGAAGTTCATCTCAGATCTCCGGTGTTGTGCGGTGTTTATGTGATCAATCATGGGAGTCCCCTGCTGCTCCAGTGGGCTCCACCGCATCCCGGGTACTTGTGTATTGGGGAATTAGTTCGCCAGCTTCCTTAGAAAGTCTTAGAAATGTACAGCACAGAAACAGGCTCTTCAGCCCACCTCGCCCATACTGAGCCGTTTAAACTGGCCTCTCCCATCGCCTTGCACCGCCACCATCCGATCAAAACTTTGCTTGAATGTTGAAACTGAGCTCGCAGGCACCGCTTGTGCTGGCAGCTCATTCCACAGCTGTCACGGCCCTTATTACCCCTGGAGCTCAGCTTAATGTCTACTCATCTGATTCATCTGCAGGTAGGACAGTGGGTGAGGGGTAAGTAAGTGGTCAGACAAAGAAAATCGATCTCTTCAAAGGATCCAAAGGTTATTAAAGTAGAAGGCGTGATTGATAAGTTCATGGCCTAAGGTAGGAGGAGTCAATTTTAGAAAACCTCACACATTTATTTTTCAGCATAGTCCCCTCCTACATTTACACACTTAGTCCAGCGGTCGTGGAGCGTACGGATCTTGGACCTACAGAAAGTGTCCACAGCAGGGGTGATTGATGAGTTTGTGGCCTAAGGTAGAAGGAGATGAGTTATTAACTTCAAACTTTCTGCGTAATCACTCAAAGAGTGGAACTGCAGGTGCACGTAACGAGAGCTGTATAACTCACCTCCTTCTACCCGAGGCCATGAACTTATCAATCACCCCTCGTATACAACTCTAGGATTCTTCTCCAGATACTCACAAATCCAAGAACCCTCTCCCACATGAAACATAACAAGAATATTGGCCTCAATATCCTTCTCCCTGCACAAAAAAATCATGCAATATCTTTCAAGCGTATTGAGCTGTCATTGTGAGCTGTCGGTGGTCAATATTAGTGCCCCTGGATATTTGATCTAATTTAGTGGTACTAATTTAACCGATTATTTATCATATCTGGGATGTGTGCTGTGAAGATAGTGGTGAGAGATTCTGCTTTTGTTAGTGGAGGTATTGAGTTCGAAAAGGTTGTGTTGCAACTCTATAAAACTCTGGTGTGGCCACATCTGGAGTACTGCACACAGTTCTGGTCGCCCCGCTATAGGAGGGGTGTTGGGGCTTTGGAGAGGGCGCAAGAGGTTCACCAGGATGCTGCCTGGTTTAGAGAGTGCATGCTGTCACGAGAGGCCAAACTTGGGCTGTCTTCACTGGAATGCTGGAAGCTGAGGACAGATCATGAGAGTTGTAAACAGAGTAAATCTGTTTCCCAGGGTTGAAGTGTCTGACACCAGAGGGCATGCACTGAAGGTGAGAGGGGATAGGTTCGAAAGGGGATGTGAGGGTTAAGTTTTACTCAGAAAGTGGCAAGTGTCTGGAATGCGCTGTCTGGTATAGAGGCAGAGACGTTTGGATAGCCACATGGATGTGAGAAAGATGGAGGAATATGGACATGGTGTAGGTCAGGAGGGAATAGTGTTTGGGTGTTTTTGATTTGCTTTTTATCTGTTTCAGCACAACATTGTGGGCCGAATGGTCAAAAGAAGCTACAGCAAGTTGTAAAATTAGTGAGCTCCGTCATGGGTACTAGTATCCAAGGCATCTTCAAGCAGCAATTCCTCAGGGAGGCGACGTCCATCATTGAGGACCCCCATCACCCAGGACATGCCCTCTCCTTGTTCCTCAGAAAGGAGGTACAGGAGCCTGAAGACACACACTCACCAATTCAGGAACAGCTTCTTCCCCTCTGCCATCAGGGAGGAGGTACAGGAGCCTGAAGACACACACTCAATGATTCAGGAACAGCTTCTTCCCCTCTGCCATCAGGGAGGAGGTACAGGAGCCTGAAGACACACACTCACCAATTCAGGAACAGCTTCTTCCCCTCTGCCATCCGATTTCTGAATAGACAAAGAACCTGTGAACACGACCTCCCTACTTTTTTATATGATTTCTGTTTTTGCACTATTTTTAATTTAACTACTTAATTCACATATATACACTTACTGTAACTGATTTAATTACATTTTTCCATATTATTATGTACTGTTGCTGCTAAGTTAACAAACATATGCCACTGATATTAAACCTGATTCTGTTCCTGTGCTGTTCTATGTTCTAAGTTAAGTGCTGAAAGCTAGTGAGATTAGTTTGAGTTCCAGGAATTATACCAAATGAGGATGACATATTTCCTTGGATTGGATAGTGTGACACTTGGAGAGAAGTGTACAGGAGGCAAAGTTATAGTGTTGCACGTTGGCCGGCAGAGAAGCTGGATCTGCCAGCTCACAACGCCAGCAGCCTGGCTTTGAACCTGACCTTGGGTGCTGTCCGAGTACTGCCTGCACATTCTTTGTGACCCCGAGTTTCCTCCCACTGTCCAGTGACATACTGGGTGAGAGGTTATTCTGGTACTATAAATTGTCCATGGTGTAGGTTCAAAGTTCAAAGTAAACTTATTATAAAGTCCATACTTGCATGTCACCATATACGACCCTGAGATTCGTTTTCTTGTGGGCATACTCAGTAAATACAAGGAACACAACTGAATCAATGAAAGGCAGCCCACAATCAGATGGACAAACACGCAAAAATTCAACAGACTGTGAAAATACAAAGATAAGTTAATAATACTCATGTAAAAAAGCAATGAATAGTAAGAACGAGAGATGAAGAGTCTTTGAAAGTGAGTCCATAGCTTGTGGGAACATTTCAATGATCTCTGGAGAAGGCCAGCAGATCCTCAGCTTAATATCTCAAAAGTCAGCACTTCAGAAGTTTTGGCATTCCCTCGGTATTTGACTGCAGTCTCAACCTAGATTTATGGACTCCAATGAGCCTTCAATCTGACTCCTGCTTCACCAAGGCAGGACAAGCTAAAGTTAATGCCAAAAATTGTTCTCTTTGTCTCCAATGAAAACCATGGACGCATTTGTTTGTTGAAGTGGCACACTGAAATTCCCAGTGCTTGCACTTCCCTCCACTGGGTTCTACATGTTGTAAATTGGTCCTCTGGAGGATAATGGGGTGAATTTGCCCACTCTGAACCAGATTAATGAAGAAGTTCGTTCTTGATTAGCCAAGGCATCAAAGGGTGAAGGCAGGGGAGTGGGGATGACTGGAAGAATTGGATCAGCACACAATTAAATGGTAGAACAGGCTCAATGGGCCAAATGGCCTACTTCTGCTCCTGTCTTGTGATGGGGCAAGTGAAGTTATCCCTTTAGTTCGAGAGTCTAATAGCTGAGGGGTAATAAATGTTCCTGAACCTGATGCTGCGAGTCCTGAGGCTTCTGTCCCTTCTTCCTGAGGGCAGTGGCGAGAAGAGAGCATGGCCTGGGTGGAGGGGGTCCCTGATGATGGATGCTGCTTTCCTGCGCGTGTGCTCAATGGTGGCTGGATGGTACCCATGATGGAGGTCGATGGTAGGAGCACGGGTTGTGGAGAAACGGTTGGCAATAAGATCCATCCAAGAGCCGTGGCAGGCTCAGTCCAAACACCCCCATTAAGTTGGGAGGAGATGCAAATCCACAACCTGAGCCACATACACTGCAGGAACTCAACCAAGAGGCAGGTTCGATATTGTCATTAAAAAAAAAAATTGGATAGGTATACGGACAGGAAAGGAATGGAGGGTTATGGGCTGAGTGCGGGTCAGTGGAACTAGGTGAGAGTAAGCATTCGGCACGGACTAGAAGGGCCAAGATGGCCTGTTTCCGTGCTGTAATTGTTATATGGTTATAAGAACACTCATCGGCCTCGGAAATGTTTTCTGGCTCCTTCTTTGCTATTCCTGCCTGATGAAGTACTTAGAACATAGAAATTTACAGCACATTACAGGCCCTTCAGCCCACAATGTTGTGCTGACCATGTAACCTACTTTAGAAACTGCACAGGATTTCCCTAGCACATAAACTCGGGCCAGAACATCGGCTGGTCATTTCTCTCCATAGCTGCCGCTCGACCTCCTGAGTTTTTCCAGCATTTTGTGTGTGCCACTCAAGATTTCCAGCATCTGCAAAATCACTTGTACCTCCTAACTAATCACAATGCTATGAAAGTAACCCCAATTCAAGTGATGAACGGTCTCCTGTTTCATTCCTCACATACTCCCTGACCTGCTGTCAGGACGCTGGAACAGGGATCCAATCACAGAGCCAGTACACTGTGATATTAATTGAGTAACAGATCCCGAGGTGCAAACAAAGTCGGCGTCAAAGTTCAGGCAGAGATCAAAACATCCAGAGAAATCCAAAAACTAGAATCGGGAAACAGGCAGAGTCGATGTTCAGACAGACAGAGTACAGATACAAATGCTGGAAAAGCTCAAGAAAATTTACTGGCACAATCTGGCAACAAACAGGTGAAAACACAGGACTGATGTACACTGACCAATAAACAGAGAGGCAGATGATAGGTGGAGCACAATGAGACACGGGTGGCAGCAATACAGGTGATAATGAGAAACAGGTGAGAGATGGAGTACTCAGTGATACAGGGGCCGGAGTAGAGCAGGAGCGGGGACAGGAGCACGAAAACAAAATATAAACCACTGACTGATGGCTAGGGTATAAACACACAAACAGACAGAGTTCACCTGTTGAATGCTTCGAACAACTTATATTTTCTTTTCAATCTCCTATGTAAGTTATGTAGCCACTGTACAATATAGTGTAATGCCCTGGCTAAAATTGTTTCTAAATATCAGAAAATTTACTATAAAGAGCAACAAACGGTAAAAAAAATCAAATCAATATTTGTGTGACCACCCTTTGCTTTTGAAACTGCATCATTTACTTTAGGTACACTGTCATATAAGGAAATTGGCTGGTACATAGTTTCTAAGTATTTCAGGGAACCTATAAACATATAGAAACATAGAAAATCTACAGCACATTACAGGCCCTTCAGCCCACAATGTTGTGCTGACTACTCTAAAAACTGGCTAGAATTTCCCTATCGTATAGCTGCCTATTCTTCTAAGCTCCTTATGCCTAAGAGCTTCTTAAAAGACCCTATTGTATCCGCCTCTACCACCGTTGCCAGCAGTGCATTCCATACACCCACCACTCTCTGTGTGAAAAACTTACCTCTGACATCTCCTCTGTACCCGCTTCCAAGCACCTTAAGATTATGCCCCCTCGTGCTAGCCATTTCAACCCTGGGAAAAATTCTCCGGCTATCCACACGATCGATGCCGCTCATCGTCTCGTACACCTCCATCAGGTCACCTCTCATCCTCTGTCGCTCCGAGGAGAAAAGGCCCAGTTCTCGTAAGGCATGCTCCCCAATCTGGACAACGTCTGCACTCTCTCTATAGAGTCCGCTTCCTTCTTATAGTGAGATGACCAGAACAGAACACACTTCTTCTACAGACTTCAGCTAGCTCGCTCGCTTCTGTCTCTCCAGGTAATCCCGGACAGCCTCATGATGATGTTGAGACTGGGGCTCAGTGGAGGCCGGACCCTCTGAAACCAGATTAAAACCTAGCGTGCCTAAGACCTTCACACGGTATTGCAGTTGTTCACTGGATGTGGATGGTGCTGTCATCTCAGTTCCCGCAATGTTGCTGAACTGAGTCAGCAGTCAAGAGTCAGAGTACTGGTGCCTGTCTCTGCAGTGACGTACAGGCCAGACCAGTGAAGTCTGCTTCCTGAACCACATCACTGAACCAGATGGAGATTGTGTAAACTCGTCAACGTTGGAAATAAATAAAAACACAAAATGCTGGCGGAACTCAGCAGGCCAGACAGAGCATCTATGGGAGGTAGTAACGACGTTTCGGGCCAAAACCCGCTGAAGGGTTTTCAACCCGAAACGTCATCACTCTCCTGATGAAGGGTTTCAGCCTGAAACGTCGTCACTACCTCCTCCCATAGATGCTGTCTGGCCTGCTGAGTTCTGCCAGCATTTTTTATTTATTTCCAGCATCTGCAGATTCACTCGTGTTAACATTGGAAATACTAGCTTTTTAATTCTGATGATCCACTCAAATTCTCATCTGCTTTGGTATCATACACACCAGACCACAGGTAATTTGCAATTTGAGTAGACCACATATTTCAAGGGCAAATAAAGGCCTCAATGAACAATACTGACACAAGCAGGTAGATCTCTATCTCCCTTCATCCAGTAACAATGAAGTACTTTGTTAATCACACTACCTCTGGCAAATGATCATTGCAGGCAATAGCCTGTAACTTCCCTTTCACCTTGGAGGCAAATCGATGTGACAGAACTGAGGCGAGGCAGTGGGCCTGTCACTGAGAACAAGGAGGACCCGAAGCTCGATCGATCTGAGCGCTGGGTTGGATTGGAAAGGTCGGGAACAGGCTGAATCGAGGTTGCGGGGTCCAGGTCCCAGAGCGTATCGAAGCGACTGAACCTGATGCTTGGACAGGCTTGTGTCAGGCTATTGGGGCCCTGGGTGAGGGACGGGCCGGTCCAGCTTTCTGCTCCACTCTGCGCTTAACTAAGTGTCTGCGGACGGACTCTCTTTGTGGCCAGTTCAGAGCGCCATTCGCATGCGTTTATTGTTTGTGTGATTTTTTTTTCCATTTAAAGGTTGGCGGTGTTGTGGACAGTGAGGAAGGTTTTCAAAGCTTGCAGAGGGATTTGGACCAGCTGAAAAAATGGGCTGAAAAATGACAGATGGAGTATAATACAGACAAGTGTGAGGTATTGCACTTTGGAAGGGAAAACCAAGGTAGAACATACAAGGTAAATGGTAGGGCACCGAGGAGTACTGTAGGACAGAGGGATCTGGGAATACAGATACAAAATTCCCTAAAAGTGGCGTCACAGGTAGATAGGGTCGTAAAGAGAGCTTTTGGTCATTGGCCTTTATAAATCAAAGTATTGAGTATAAGAGTTGGAATGTAATGGTGAGGTTGTATAAGGCATTGCTGAGGCCGAATTTGGAGTATTGTGAGCAGTTTTGGTCACCAAATTACAAGAAGGATATTAATAAGGTTGAAAGAGTGCAGAGAAGGTTTACAAGGATGTTGACGGGACTTGAGAAACTGAGTTACCGAGAAAGGTTGAACAGGTTAGGACTTTATTCCCTGGAGCGTAGAAGAATGAAGGGAGATTTGTGTTATGCCCGTGGCCCCCTCCTTTTTGAGAATTGCAGGATCGCTATTGATATGGGTCAGGAGACCCATGAAATGAGAGAGAGACACGCAGATTCCTCAATGTTTGGAATGTGTCCTTAACGGCCATTATCTCTTGGAGACGGAGTTGTGTATTGAGTGCTGTACGATTCATCGAAGCCCGCAGGCAATGAACCGAGGGGGGTTGGTGGAGGGATTGCATCATCCCACCCTGATTGATATCTGAAACCCAGTGAGTGGGGATAAAAGAGGGTCTGTGGGAACAGCCTCTCAGACGCACCAGAAGAAATGCTGGAACTCCTGTAACAGCGTAATAGCGAAAGCCGGTAGAAAAGCCCACGTGTGTCCTTTTCCATTTGCCTCGGAATTGGTGGGTCTTGCCACGGAAGCACGGCTTTAGCTAACAACAAAGGGGAAATCAGCCCCCAACGACTCGAAGGATTGACATCATAAAAGGAATGGGCAAGTTAAACATCCGTCTTTCTCTCCAACCAAAAAGCTGCAGCTTGAATGAACTTGAGTGACTTTTATATTTCCATCGGACAATACATTATCCCCTAGACAACGATAGAGCTATTTCTTATTGATTATTATTATACCCGCGCTTTTAGATTTAGTATTGACGATGTATATTATCTGTATGTTTGCATTGATATTATTTTTTGTGTATTTTTATCAATAAATACTGTTAAAAATAGTACCATCAGACTTCAACGGACCTCTCTATCTTTGCTGGTAAGTGACCCAGTTACGGGGTACGTAACAGTTGGGGTTCTCGTCTCGGGATTTGACACCAAATTGGGAGGCCAGTGAATCGGGCTTGTAAGTCCAAACTTGGATCTGGTTACGCGTATAGCCAGACAGGAAACCAGCAAAGATGGATGTGGGTGAATTTATAGAAAACCGGACTCTGGAGGCGCTAGAGGCGGGACCAAATCAGACTTGATAAATGTGGCGAAGGGGTTAAAACTCGCAAAGGTGAGGTTGTCAATGAAAAAGCGGGAGGTGCGAAGAGCCATAACTCAGTATTATATTGGGAAGAATGTGTTTGCAGCTGAGGTATTGGAAAATATCCCTGAAAAGGTACTAGCTGGTGGGACGGCTCAGTTAGAGTTGGAGAAATTAAGGTTGGAACATGCAATTAAGTTAAAGCAGCTGAGAAAGAGAAAGGGCCAAGAGACAATGGGAGCATGAGCTCCAGCTAAAGGAGTTGGAGGTGAAACGGGAGCAGGACCGAGCTGAGAAGCAGAGAGCATGAAATTCAGTTAAAACAGCTGGAAGCAGCTGAGAAGGAGAGAGAGTATGGGGAGGCAGAGAAACAGAGGAAACATGACTTGGAGATGGAGAAGTTAAGGCAAGGGCGAAGAGATCAAGGGTCAGACCGAGAGGAGCGGTTTAATGTTAGTTGAGAGTTGAGGTTAGTACCTCCGTTCGAGGAGACGGATGTTGATAGTTATTTCTTGCTTTTTGAAAAGGTGGCAGTGAATCAGAAGTGGCCCAAAGAGCAGTGGGTGGTGTTGTTACAAAGTGTGTTAAAAGGGAAGGCACAGCGGGCATATACGGCATTGTCCATGGAGGAGGAAGAGGAGGAGAGTTATGACAAAGTAAAGACCGCCATTCTCCGGAGTTATGAGTTAGTACCTGAAGTGTATAGACAAAAGTTCAGAAATTTAAAGAAAGGGTGGAATCAGACGTATACTGAGTTTGCCTATGAGTAGGGTGTGCTCTTGGACCGTTGGTGTACAGCAGAGATAGTGGAGGAGAATTATTAGCGTCTCAGGGAGTTAATTCTGATTGAGGAATTTAAAGGTTGTGTTTCGGAGGATATCCAGATGTATTTGAATGAGAAGCCAAATAAGTCCATCTCAGAATTTGCTAGGTTCGTAGATGAATATGCCCTAACCCACAAGACAAAGTTTTCCTTGAATAAAAGTTCCCAGAGAGACCGTGAGAACGATCGAGAAAGTCCGCCGGCTGAGGCAGAGGTCCCGCCGGGAGCTAGTGGTAAGATTGAGGGGGAAAGGCCAGACGGCCAGAGATTTCCGGGCTTGACCTGTTTTAAATGTGGAAAGGGGGGGGGCATATTGCATCTAGGTGCTTTGCTCCGAGGAAGGAGACAGGAAAAGGGAAAGCAGCAGTCCCTATCGGATGTGCCGTGGTAATCAGTAAATCGACAAGAGAGCCCCGGGTAGACAGAGTACGAGAAGGTTCTGAGACTTGTATGTCAAACGGAACCGTGTTTGTGAGGGAGGGAGACTCACCAGTTCCAGTACGGATCTGGAGAGACACAGGGGCTGAAATATCATTGATCAGCAGTAAGGTACTAGATTTTGGTCGCAAGACGGGAATGGTAGCTGTGAAAGGAATAGGCAAAGGGACAGAAATGGTTCCCTTGCATAGGGTCATTATGATTAGTGAGCTAGTCTCTGGACCAGTTGAAATGGGGGTGCGATCAGAATTCCCGAGAACTGACGCGGATGTCCTTCTGGGTAATGGTTTAGCCGGTGGTAAGGTTTGGTCAGCAATGACGCTGACGAGCCGGCCGGTGAGCATTGCAGCCCTGTCTCTAGATTCCCAGATCTATCCCACATGCGCGGTCACTCGCAGCATGTCGAGAAAGGCAGCTGAGACACAGAGCAGTTTAAATCAGGCCAGTATCGATTTGGCCGAGACGTTTTTACCGACCCTGCACCAGAAGGGTGGGAAAACGGAGAATTGAAAAGTGAAAGAGAGTAAGGGAGAGTGGTTGGACCTGCCCTTAACGAGGAGAGAAGTTCTAGGGGCACGAAATAAAGATGAGAAACAGATAGAGCTGTTAAAAGGTCCAGAGTTGGACATGGATGATCTGTCTGGTTTGGCAGAACTGTTTGAAGAAGTTGAAAATTCTAAAGGTGTTCCCGATAATGAAATGAGGGCAGTCCTAGATGAAAAGGGTGCCCTTACCTTGAAGAAGTCTGCTGCGTTGGTAGATGAGGTTGTTTCAGCCTGCGGGGTTGAGTTTACTCCGAAAGGGAGTTGCCCAGAGAGTAGCTGGGAGAATCAGGGGAATTTAGAATTTGGACCGGGTACGGGTATTGAAAGCCTGGAAGAGGCAAATGTCCCGTTTGAGTGTGTCCAAGATGAGGATGCACATGGTACTGAACCTACTAATGGAGCTCAGAAAAAGTCTGAGGTATTTGATTCAGTTGAAAAGGAATGCAGTCCTTGTGGGTCAGATAGACTTGGTTCAGTGAAGAAAGGGTTAACCTTGGTAATAGTGGGAAGTGAGAGTTCCCAGGTGTTTGTGCTCGAAGGTGTGTAAAAAGTTAATGCAGAGATCAAAAGTGGGGAGATGAATATTATTATTGAAGGAGAAGGGAAATATGTAGTTCCCAAATTGAATGAAGAAAATGTAAAGGCTGTGAATCAATTACAGGTTGAGTTGGAAGGTAACGGGGCCCCATACACTATTGTTATTCCAGAGTGTGGTGTGAAAAGGCAAAATTTGAAATGCTGTTTGAACAAAGAGTTTGAACTGAAAACTAATAGACTGAAGAGTCCTGAAGAGAAAACTAGCAACTTGCGTAAAATTAAAGAATTGGGTGGAAATTCAGAAGATGGTCTAAGTTTGGGACACATTGTTGATAAAATAACTCCTATGGAAGGAGCGAACGAAGGTCTATTTCGTCAGGGTGCACAAGCTCCCCACGTGGGAATTAACCGGAAAAGAGGCGAGGGTTAATGGGGACGCCATTTTTAAATAGCAGAAGCCGGTTTTACGGGATTTCGACAAAGCATGTGAATAATAAAGACAACCCCATGGAAGCCTGCCTGTTAAGTTTGAAAGCAACATAAAGATTAGTATTTGCATGAACTTTTGTAGTATACCCGTAAGCTAAGATCACAACTCTTTAGTTTGTTTGCTAAAGAAAAATAAGACCTACAATTAGTTGGTTACTAAATTGGAGTCTGATGCTACAAGACTTTAGTAAAGTACAAGATGTTAAGGTATTAAAGGAAGTGACAATGCAATCGGTAACCATCTAGATACTGAATTGAATGTATAACTGTGTTACTCTGTAGAAAAAAAACTTTGGTATTGTGTTAGATTCTAAAATCCTGTAAGACTCTGTATTACTTACTTTTTTTCCAATGGTAAAAAACGCGTTGAAGAAAGGGGGTGTTATGCCTGTGGCCCCCTCCTTTTTGAGAATCGCACGATCACTATTGATTCAGGTCAGGAGACCCAGGAAATGAGAGAGAGACACGCAGATTCCTCAATGTTTGGAATGTGTCCTGGGCCTCCGAGAGACAAAGCCACGGTTAACGGCCATTATCTCTTGGAGACGGAGTTGTGTATTGAGTGCTGTACGATTCATCGAAGCCCGCAGGCAATGAACCGAGGGGGGTTGGTGGAGGGATTGCATCACCCCACCCTGATTGACATCTGAAACCCCGTGAGTGGGAATAAAAGAGGGTCTGTGGGAACAGCCCCTCAGACGCACCAGAAGAAATGCTGGAACTCCTGTAACAGCGTAATAGCGAAAGCCAGGGGAAAAGCCCACGTGCGTCCTTTTCCATTTGCCTCGGAATTGGTGGGTCTTGCCACGGAAGCATGGCTTTAGCTAACAACAAAGGGGAAATCAGCCCCCAACGACTCGAAGGATTGACATCATAAAAGGAATGGGCAAGTTAAACATCCGTCTTTCTCACCTACCAAAAAGCTGCAGCTTGAATGAACTTGAGTGACTTTTATATTTCCATTGGACAATCCATTATCCCCTAGACAATGATAGAGCTATTTCTTATTGATTATTATTATACCCGCGCTTTTAAATTCAGTATTGACAACGTATACTATCTGTATGTTTGCATTGATATTATTTTTTGTGTATTTTTATCAATAAATACTGTTAAAAATAGTACCATCAGACTTCAATGGACCTCTCTATCTTTGCTGGTAAGTGACCCAGTTACGGGGTACGTAACATTTGATAGAGGTATATAAAATTATGATGGGTATAGATGGAGTGAATACAAGCAGGCTTTTTCCACTGAGGCTAGGGGAGAAAAAAACCAGAAGACATGAATTAAGGGGGAAAAGCTTAAAGGGAAAACGGGGGGGGGGGCTTCTTCACACAGAGAGTGGTGGGAGTGTGGAATGAGCTGCCAGATGAAGTGGTAAATGCAGGCTCACTTTTAACATTTAAGAAAAACTTGGACAGGTACATGGATGAGAGGTGTATGGAGGGATATGGTCCAGGTGCAGGTCAGTGGGACTAGGCAGAAAAATGGTTCGGCACAGCCAAGGGCTGAAGGGCCTGTTTCTGTGCTGTAATGTTCTATGGTTCTCTCTCTCTGCACATTGGGTCTTTTTTTAAATGAGTTCTTTTAGGTGACAGCCTGTTAGGAGATGAATCTCAAGGTTGTATAAAGTATACGTGCTTTGATAATAAATGTACTTTGAACTTAATTCTTCCCCTTTTTCAGGATTCACCCAATCATTTTACGAATTGCTGAATCTGGTTTAATCACCCTTACATCAAGGTTAAAATTTTCACATTGCCAGCTCTTTCCCCAACCATCACAATCAGTGCCCTAGCGTTCACTAGCTCTTGTCATTCGAAAGCTGCCCCTTCATTAAAAAAGCGATCTTGAATCCTTTAAATGACACCAGTTATAGCTCTAGCCTCTCCAGATGCACACAAGATCTATGCTTGTCTCTCTAAAGCTGCCCTATTACAGAAAACTCCAGCAGAACCCAGGGATGTAAACCACTTAAGTTACAAAGGTTTCCATTTAACCATCTATATAGATCATCTCTGTACCCCAATTTTTACATCTTCTTAACAATGCCCCAGGTTAGCTGTTATTTTATATGAGCAAATACATCACACAGCGTTAAAATACCTCTGCCCAACACTCTTCCTAAATTATTCACATCAACTTTGAATGTTGAACTCAGAACTGAAATTATGCGATGGAAGATTGATATCAGCAATGTGTGTAAAGAGCCCTAATCTATTCATCCCACCATTTCCGTAAATGTTCTGAGGTTTTGAAAAAAGACTGAATTGGTAAAATATAAAGATGGTCAGGTGATGGCGCTGTGGCTCATTCCATGACACAAATACAATGAGACGGCCATGTGATGAGACTGTGGTTCATAGAACATAGAACAGTACAGCATAGTACATAATTTCCATGAAATTCATGAAGGGACACAGGGAGAAGGGAGGATATTGGGGCTGAGAGGGAAAATGGATCAGCCATTATGAAATGGCGGAGCAGACTCGATGGCCTAATGCTACTCTGAAATCTTATGGTCTAAATATTAGTGCATATGTCAATGATTTGGATGATGGAATTGATGGCTTTGTTGCAGTTTGCAGACAACATGAAGATAAATGGAAGGGCAGGTAGTTTGAAGTACTAAGTAGAGAGGCTACAGAAGGGTGTAGACAGATTAGGCAATGAAATGGAATCCAGTGTCGGGAAGTGTATGGTCATGCACTTTAGTAGAAGGAACGAAAGAAAATAGAGAAAAAATACAGAAAAATGAGGTGCAAAGGGACTTGAGTCCTTGTGCAGGATTCCCTAAAGCTTAATAGGCAGGCTGAGTCTGTGGCGAGGAAGGCAAATGCAATGTTAGCTTTCAAGACTACTAGAATATAAAAGCAAGGATATATTGTTGAGTCTTTACAAAGCACTGGTGAGGTCTCACTTGGAGAATTGTGAGCAGTTTTGGGCCCCTTATCTTACAAAGGATGTGCTGAAACTGGAGAGGGTTTGAAGGAGGCTCACGAAAATGATCCCAGGATTGAATGACTTGTCATATGAAGAGTGTTTGATGGTTCTGGACCTGTAGTCACTGGAATTCATAAGTGGTGACCTATTGAAACCTACCAAATGGTGAAAGGCCTTGATAGAGTGGATGTGGAGAGGATGCTTCTTATGGTAGCAGAGTTGAAGAATAGAGGACACAGCCTCAGAATTGAGGGGCATCCTTTTAGAATGGAGATGAGGAGGGATTTCTTCATCCTGGTGAGTGGTGTAGCTTTGGAATTCTTTACCACAGACAGCCAATTAGGCCAAGTCTTCATGTATATTTAAGGCAGAGGTTGATAGATTCTTGATTAGTCAGGGCATAAAGGGATACAGGGAGAAGGCAGATTGGGGCTGAGAGGAAAACTAGATCAGCCACGATGAAATGACAGCAGATTTGACGGGCCAAGTGGCCCAATTCTGCTCCTTATCTTATGGTTATTGGAGTATTAAACAGCTGAAGAGCATGGTTAATGAATATTCTGTAATGTGACGTCCATTTTCATCTGATCAACCAATACAGTAAGTTCTTCCAGTTCTATATATTCCACACAAAAAAAGATGCAGATGTTAGTTTAAATCCAGGATTGAGCTTTGCTCTCAGACTTTTGCTTGGAGTTGAATAAAATACAGAGTACAGGCCAAGTTGCAGACATTGATTAAACAAAGTTACTGACCATGTCCACCGAATAAAGATCAGACACCACATGCATTCCGAGGAACACCAGACTGCTACAGAAACTTCTTAAACCAAATCCAGATGCTGGCACCTACTTCAAGTGAAACGCTGCCAGGGTTCTGACTGGTCAAGTGCCCGGGTCAGATCACTTAACTTTTCTTAAGTACAGCTGGTATCTGTCACAAGCAAAAGAGTGATCCAAACAACTGAGCCGCAAGCTTCTTAAGCCTCATCTTTCCCCAGAAGCGCAGTCAAGGATCAGAAAATACATAACTTTCCACATTCAAATGCATGTCTACAGGGCAATGATACAGTCACTGAAATCTTCAAACTGGTTACTCCGCAATACCAAAGTTGAGAAAAATGTTAAGTTTTGTTTATGTTGTTCTATTGTGTGCCCACAGGGTTGCATACTTTGTTAATAAACTCAGTGCCATAGAGAAGAACAGTACAGAAACAGGCCCTTCAGTCCCTCTAATCCATGCCAAAACCAATTAAACTGCCTACTACCATCAACCTGCACTGGGACCACATCTCTACTATGTTGAAAGTCAAGCTCACGCGCACCACTTGCACTGGCAGTTCATTCCACACTCTCACCATCCTGAGTGAAGAAGCTTCCCCTCATGTTCCTCTTAAGCTTTTGGTTGTAGTTCCACCCACATCTCAGTGGGAAAAAAACATGTTTGCATTTACCCTATCTATAACCCTCGTAATTTTTCTATTCTAACAAATCTCCTACATTCTGAATACAGTCCTAACCTATCTTTCCTTATAACTCAGGTCCTCCAGACCCAGCAACATTCTTCTGAATGTTCTCTGCACTCGTTCAACCTTATTTACATCTTTGCTGTAGGTAATGACCAGAACTGCACACACTACTCCAAATTCAGCCTAACATATTATACAACTTCAACATCCCATCTCCTGTACTCAATGCATTGCTTTATGAAGTCCAATGTGCCAAAAGCTTTATGAACTTATCTACCTATGATGCCACATTCCATGAATTATGAACCTGTATTCACAGATCCCTCTGTTCTTCCAGTTCCCTGGACTGCTCACAGTGTAAGAATGACCCCTGGTTGGTCCTAACAAAGTGCAAAGTGCATTAAATTCTACCTGCCATTTTTTTCAGCCTGTTTACTAGCTGATGCTAACCACATCATCTAGATCACTTGAAAGCATTGGTTCTGTGGTTGTCTTTGTTGCATGGCTGTCCATAGGGGGCGGGGGAGGAGACGAGTTTTAGGGCTGTATACGGCATAGACCTAGACAATAAACATTACTTTGAAGAACAAGGAACCACTGAAAAGGAGAGCCAGCTTATAACCAAATCTGCTATAACCAATTGGGCACCACTATCGCCATGGGTAGTGGAACACTATTACAGCTCGGGGTGCCGGAGCCCAGAGTTCAATCCTGGCATCCTCCAAGGAGTGTGTACATCCTCCCCGTGGAATAAGTGGGTTTTCTGTGTGCTCTGGTTTCCTCCCACAGCCCAAAGACATACTAATCAGTAGGTGAATTGCTCATTATTTTGTCCCAAGATTAGGTTCAGGGTTTGCCAGGGGCTCCATGCTGTATCTTTAAAAATGAACATTACAGGGCAGCACTTAGAATCCCTTCAATTGTAGCTGGAAAATAAAGGTAAAAATGTGCTAGGAGGTTCTGCAAAATAACGACGTCCAGAGGAACCTGATTGTTGAAACAGTGCAAACTGTTGAGTTGATGAGTAGGTGGAAAGGGGGCATTTCTCCTGGTGCACAGGTTTGAGGACACTCAGTCCAGGTTGTCCTGACTGCACAATGGTTTACTTCCTGGAGATGCTTCCATCCATCACCTCTGATGGCTAGTCCTCAAGGTTCACAGACATTGTCACTATCAGTTTAACTAATGAACTCTTCTCAGGCTTTGAGCCAGGTACAGATACTGATTATAACCAATGTCTCAATGACAAACACTGCCATCGACTTCAGGTTATAATTGATACCTGTACCCATCTTGAAGACTGAAAGGTTATTTGTCATATATGCCAGGAAAGCAGTAGATCCTTTATCACTGAAAACACTCCTGTCAAGAGGGTAAGTTTGTGATTCCACCTACAGGTAGAATACCTGGCACACTGAGTTCTTTTGCAGAAGCTCAGGGATGATGGTACTGAAGGCTGAACTGAAATCGAAGAGAATCCTGACATATGTATGGGTGAGGTCCACACCAGTAACTGCATCAACTGCAGATCTGCTGGTACAATGCAGATTGAGGAAGTTTTCAGCTATGGATCTGAGAGATGCCCTGATCAGCCTTCATTGTGACTGATGTGATTGCAACCAGATCGCAGTCATCCAGTCCACTGAAACTGTAGTCTCTGAGACCACTGCTATTTGGGGGGAAAGAGAGGGAAAGATTGGAATAAGAGTCAGGGATCAGCAACCCACGGCTCCTTCATGACTGTGCTGCGGCTCCCCATGGTTGTTAGTTTTTGAAATGTAATTCGAAATTTGAAGATTATGGTGATCTTGTACAATCTAAATAAAACGTTGTGGAGACCCCATTTCCTGGCACATCCGAACCGGCTCACAATTAGCCACCGTTCCGGCTAAGGGAGATAGCCTACGGGGGTTTGTGAGTACGTGTCTTTTGGAGCATCCGCGCCCACGGGGACGGGTTGAGGGAGGCTTTAAAGCAAGGCTGTTTAGTTCGAATAAAGTTATCTTTGACTGCAGTGTTATTTTAGCGCTGCGTGTAGCACACCGCTACGTGTTTTTTATCGCTATTAATATACATCACTGCCAATGCCTGACACCCGCCAGTGCGCGCTTTCTTTTAATTCTTCGATCCAAGGTAGGCTAACTATGGAGTAACCTTCAACCCAACGTCTTTTTTTCGGAGTTCAAAATGTTTTTGTTGCATGCAGAAATGTAATTTCGTTTTCTCTGCAGAGTTCATCAATTTCATAAATGCAACACATTGTAGCTTATACATAGCATAAAGGCAAAAAAAACATATGCAGTGTTATTTCATTTTAAATGTCAAACGGGTTTTGTGGCTCCCAGTGTTTCCTTTTCTGTGGGAAATGGGTCCATATTGGCACTTTCAGTGGTAAATGTTGCCGACCCCTGGCCTAGTTAAACAGGCTGATTATGTGCCATGCCCTTTAAACAGCCTACCTCCATTGTCCCGCCATCTAAATACCTACCTAAACATTGAAATCGCGTTGACCGCACTCACCACCATCTCAGTGAAGTTCCTCTTAAATACATGCTGGAATTTATGTATTGATGCACATTTTATTCAATATCTTTATTTTTATACAATTCTTTTTTCTTTATAATTGGACATTTTTGTTGGTGCCTAGGACACAAATTTCTAATACATGTCGATCCTTGATCATCCAATCACAGCTAATAAAAATGAAGGGTATCTGACTTCTACAATACAATTTACCTCTAAAACAAATTAAACCAATTAACTAGAAAATAAAAACAAACTGTAATACTCATCACAAACTGTGGCTCATTACTTCTTTCTGAATGAAAAGGTCACTGCACCTTAACAGCATAAAAAGACTAAAATACAAGTCACAACAGTGGAGAGCGGTCCATCTCTTGAGATCTCTATGCTGCGTGTTGTACTGTGGAGAAACAGAGTTTCAGGGTGTAAGGGTAAGGACCACCTAGAGAGTGAAGAAAAAGAAGCATTAGTCTCATTAACACAAGCACAGCAAATCAAAGATACGCTCAGCCTGGCTATGGCTCACTCAGTGGCCACTTTATTAGGTAAAAGGAGTAGAGCCCACCCACTTCACGGCTCAACACGTTGCACGTTCAGAGATGCTCTTTTGCACACCACTGTGTGGTTATTTGAATTACACTCTCAGCTTGAACCAGCCTGGCCATTCTCTGACCTCAGTAACAAGGCATTTTCACCTACAGAACTGCTTCACACTGGAATCTCTTACTATCTTTCGGGTCTCGGCCTGAAACGTCGACAGCACTTCTCCCTATAGATGCTGCTTGCCCTGCTGTGTTCCACCAGCATTTTCTGTGTTGTTGTTTGAATTTCCAGCATCTGCAGATTTCCTCGTGTTCACACTGGAAGCCTCATTTTCTCGCAGCTTCTACATACATGCTAAAGGCCACCACCCATTTGGTACCTACGACCATTCCACTGTTAAAGTCACTTGGATTACATTTCTTCCCCATCCTGATGTTTGGTCTGAACTGAACCTCTTGACCATGTCTGCGTGCTTTTATGCATGAGCTGCTGCCACATGATTGGCTGATCAAGTATGTGCAAAAACAAGGTGTACAGGTGTACCTAATAAAGTGGCCGGAGAGTGTATCTAAGCTTCAGATGAGTGAACATCCAGCTGTAGTCAGATTAATCAAGCACTGCACAATTACTAACCCCTTGTAGCATGGAACACCACTACCAAAAATCCAATTTTGTCCACTATCACTGCTAAATTACAAGGAGTTCAGGAAATCTGCCAGACCACTGTTTATTAGTTTCCAGTTAATTTTGCCTTTCAAAAAGATTTTAATTTCATTATATTTAGACTACAACCCTTCTGACCCAGGAACTTTAGCCTAATCACAGGGCAATTTACAATGATCAATTATCCTAATTATCTACAGAATTTTTAGAAGACTATATACAACAGCTTGAATGAAGAATACTCCGGGACCTTCAGAATTCCCTGGGCTACACAAACACACATATCACTTTTTGGTAAATGGCCAATAGTGATGTATCTTTGAATGAAGCTTGAATTCTGTCATACCACAATCAGAGCAATGTTAATCCAGTACAAGTTAAGAGTCTGCAATAAATTGTTTCAAGGTTTTTCCACATTGAAGCATATAACAAGCAGCTGCCTGAATGGTTGCATGCAGATTTACATATACAAATGCCGGAAATGCTTGTATACAGATTAGACAGTGAACAAGGCCGTTTAGACCCAAATGCCATGCTTTTGAAAGCAAGGAAAATATTAAGTGTTTTAAGGGCCTTGAACACAAAGTTAATAGAAACCAGCACAGTGTGATGCAGAACGAACACCAAGATTTTAACCGGAGAGACGTACTTGGGTTTTTCATTTGATAGTGATTCAGCAAAGCCAGCGATTCCATGGCATCGTTCTTTGTGTCCCACTCAATCAGACCAGAAGAACTTCTCTCACCTACAACAATAACAAAACTGATTCAAACCACAGTACTGAAACAATGTGACCAAGTGGCATATTAAGTTCTTCAAAACCTGGATGGCTAAGAGCTGAAATAACCACAGCAGTGGCCAGGAATTGTCTGCTGCCAATCAGCTTCCAGCTTGTTCGTGACCACTGAGGAGACAATAATGGATGATCACATCAAACTAGAATGGAAACTAAGGGCAGGCTAGACCACCAAGTTAATGATGGTAGTCAACTCCAAAAAAACAATACCCTGTTGACAAACACTTCAGACAAATTCTTTACAATCAATTGAGCAAGCAGTGCAAAAATTTATACAGCTAATTACAGGCACCCTCCCAGATCCCGAATATTTGCAATGGTGACTGGCAGAGTTGTCACCCCAGGACAATGGTATAATTTGAGACCTACAATTGTTTCAATTCGCTTTAAATAGAAAGCTTGATAATTGATCTTGTTAGTCCACATTTCTGAACAGGATGTCGCATGACATTGCAGAACAGTCATGTAATCTCAAAACATTGAGGCAAAAAACTGAAGCCACCAGCTTTCAAAGTCTAAATATCACTGCGGTCGGCCAGGCGCATGAAAGTCAAACACACAAACACTGCTGATTCAACACACAGGGCAGCACCTGTGAAGGGAAATTAACAATCGACATTTCTCATCTGGACGCTGGTGACTTGACAGACCTTGGATTGAGGAAAGCTTTAAAAAGAATGTGAGAATGTAAAAGGCACAGATGAACATCACAGGCAGAAGGCCAAGAGGCTTTATTTAGGATGTGCTTTCCAACTATCACCTCTGCACTTCACAGCAGAATGCAAAGCCCTGTTCTACACCAACAAATGTCAAGTACTTACTCTTTCCAGAAAACAACTTGAAAGCAGATGGTCTCTTCAATCCCAGTTCATCACACACCTGAAACAAGAGTAACAATTGAAGCTATTTTTAATGCTCTGAAATCACATCCCCACCTTCCAAGCAAAACATAACGTAATTTTTAAGCCAGGCGTTCCCAACCTCTTTTTAAGCCATTAAGGGGGCTGATAGACCACAGATTGAGAACCCCTGGGCTATTATTTGAATTGATTCAGGGAAACACTCTCTCTATAAGCAACATTGATGACTACTAGTCATAATTTCATCTTTTGCCAAGCCCCGTGAATTGTCAGTAATTCAGTTTTATGCCAAAAATAGTAAAAGTCTCCAATTTAGTTCCCGTTTAGTCTCCAAGCAAAATCATATCAGAGAACAAATTGAAAATAGCATTCACAGCAACATGTTCTCCAATGATTAAAAAATGTTAGAGGGCAAGATGGTAACCAAGGTTAACTATGCAATATAGTATGAAAAGATTAACAGTACCTCACAGAAAGCATCTTCTGTCACCTCGGGAGGGGCGTTGAAGTAATGCAACACATTGCTTGGATGCTGGATTCGGTTCTTGCTAGCTTGCTCTGGAGTGGTGAAGCGATTGTTCCTTGAGCCGGAGAAATCTTTGAAACTGCAAGAGCCATCTTCAAGTTCGTATGATTGACCAGCCATTATAGCTTGCTGTTTGGATACACTGAACACAAGCACACAATTTCTAAATGCGTGTACCAAATGCTACATACCAAAAATAATTGCTAACCAACAATGACTGCAGCAGGTATTTACTACAGTATTTGAGAACTGTAATAAATCCTCCTGCCTATTTGAGCTGAGTATAACATTAATACAAAGCCTACTACTACCTGTGTAAGAAGTTCTATACAGTGCATAGTCTTCACAAAACAAGGATATTTAGACTGTTGTCAGATAACCCAAAGTGATATTTTATTTTTAAAACCAGCAGCCCCAAAAGGATCTTAATTTCCATGCTTCAAATTAACCGAGTTTAGAGAGTCCAATGATCTGATGATCTCAAGCATCTCAAACAGGATCTTACCTGATTCTGCCCAAGATACAGTAGTACTGATCTGACACATTTAGCTATCCCTTCCATGTATTAACCAAAAAGTCCCCACCCTAATCTACTGGATAATGGCAGATGCTTAACCAAGCATTGATTATTAACAGGTAGCAGCAAAACAACCAATTCAACCCCAGCTTCTCCTTTCAAGTCCTTGGAAAGAGAATCAACTTTCCCCAGTTTCCTAACAAACGTACCACACATTTAATTTCTGGTCAAACATGTAGGTATTATTCAAATGGCTGATGGCACGATCCACTGCAAACCCATCTCCCATCTCGACCATGGCAGCTCCTGGCTTACTCTTCATGAATTTCACCTAGAAAAAGCAACACAAGACTGAAATATTTTGAAAGCACAGAAACAACAGCTCTAATCAAAATAATTTTCCATCAAATCTATTGAGATAAAGCTGCAGTGCTGAGACAAGATTAACAAGGCATCATCATCTATTACAACGAGATAACACTTATCACACATCCAAAATTTATTTGCAAAGTTTAAATACAAAGAGACATTCATGTTCCCCATCTCTCAGAATACACACCTTCTCCACATTTCCATACAAGCAGAAGATGTTGAACACTCTGTCACAATTCATTCTGGAAGGGTCCAACCCATAAACCATCAGCACTGGACTTTCTGCCTGAGGACCATACTCTGGTGGTGGAGGCGGTGGAGGAGGGCCATACTGAGGTCCGTAACGTTGATTGGGTGGGCCTCGATGAGGAGGGGGTGGACCTCCCATCCTACGGCGTTCATAATGGGCTGGTGGGCCATAGTCATCATCCGGATAGTGACTATAGCCTCCTTGTGGGGCTCCTTAAGAGGAAATCAAAGCAAGTTTACAGTCTATTCTATAAAGGAATTATCACACTACAAAAACTATCAAGGTTACATCACAATGGATCCCTCAGTGTCAATACTCCTCCCTAAAACTGCAGTACAGTTGAGGAGAGATATCTCCCAAGTGGAAGTCACCCATCTCTGCCTTTCAAAATCAGGACAGAACAACTTAATCCCCTTCCACTCCCAGTAACTGCAAACATTATGCCACTATGCACAAGTCGGCAACCAAGTGAAGTTAGGATGGTATACAAGTGGGTAGCAAAAGTGAGAGGGAAGTTGGATTACTGGGAAGCTTTTAAAATCCAACAAAAGCCAACTAAAAAAGCTACGAGGGAAAAGACGAAATACCAGGGTAAACTAGCCAACAATAAAAAGCATGATACTAAAAGCTTTTTCCAGCTATATTGAGTAAAAGGGAAGTAGATAAACTTAATACTTTTGCATCAGTCTTCACTGTGGAAGACACTACCCATTTGCCCACAGTCCATCAGTGTCATGGAGCAGAAGTGTGTAACAGCAATGTTACAAGGAAAAAGTGCAAGGCAAACTCAAAAGGTCTAAGGTAGATGAGGTCACTTGGACCAGATGGACAACATCCCAGAACCCTGAGAGAAGTTGCTGAAGAGATAACAGGTGCATTGGTCATGTATGATCTTCAAAGAATCACTTGTTTCTGGCATGGTCACAAAGGACTGAAGATTACTAAAGTCACTCTACTCTTTAAGGAAGGAAATTACAGGCCAGTTAGCCTATGGTTGGGAAAGTGTTGGAGTCAATATTAAGCAAAAGGTTTGGGTACTTGGAGACTAATGATAAAATAAGTCAAAGTCAGCCTGGTTTCTGTTGAGAGAAACCTTGCCTGGCAATTCTGTTGGAATTCTTCGAGGAAATAACAAGCAGGGTGGACGAAGGAGAAGCAATGGATGTCATTTACTTGAATTTTCAGAAGGCACTTGATAAGGTGCCACACAAGGCTGTTCAACAAAATCCTATGGTGGTACAGGAAAGATACTGGCATGAATAGAGGAACGGCTGACAGGTAGGAGGCAGCGAGTGGGAATAAAAGGGGCCTTTTCTGGTTGGCGGTTAGTGACTAGTGGTGTTCCTCAGGATTCAGTATTGAGACAGCTACTTTTCACATTGTTTGTTGATGACTTGGATAATGGAGCTGATGACTGTGGCAAAGTTGTGGATACAAAGACAGGTGAAAGGTAGGTGATGTTGAGGAAGCAATGTGATTGCAGCAGGACTTGGACAAAACAAGTGGCACATGGAATACAGTGTTGAGAAATGTATGATGCAATTTGGTAAAAGGAACAATAGTGTGCAATATTATCCAAATGGGGATGTTTAAAAAAAAAAATCAGGGACCTGGGAGTCCTCATGCAAGACTACCCCAGAAAGTTAATTTACAGGTGGAGTCTGTGGTAGAGAAGGCAAATGCAATGTTGGGCTTTTATTTCAAGTGGAATAGAATATAAAAGATATTGCTGAGCCTTTATTAGACACTATAGTCAGTCCACACTTGGGGGTACTGTCAACAGTCCTGGGCCCCATATCTCAGAAAGGATGTGCTGTCACTGGATAGAGTCCAGAGCAAGTTCATGAGGATGATTCCAGGAATGAAGGGGTTAACATAGAAGCATTTGGCAGCTTCGGGACTGTACTCACTTGAATCTAGATGAATGAATGCGGGGGGGGGGTGTTGTCTCATCAAAACCTACCAAACGTTGAAAGGACTAGAGGGGTGGATGTGGACAGAATGCTTCCAATGGTGGGGGTATACACAACTACATGCACAGCCTCAAAATTGAGGGGCGACCTGTTCCAACAGATGAGGATTTTTTTTTAGTCAGTGTGGTGAATCTGTGGGATGCCCTGCCACAGAAGCCAAGCCAATGGGTACATTTAAGGCAAAGCTGATAGTTTCTTGATCAGCCAGGGCATCAAAAGATATGGTGAGAAGATAGGTATAAGGGGCTGAGTAGGATCCGGGATCAGCCATGATGGAATGGCAAAGTAGACCTGATCGGCTGAATGACCTAATTCTGCTCCCACATCTTAAGGTTATGCTGGATTCCAGTTAGCTAGACGAATTATCATAGATGCAAAGAAAGGCCAAAGCAAATGAGGGACTCCAGGGTTAGTGTAAAATGTTTTTTTGACGTGTGGGGAAATAAAACTCAAAATACATTTAAGGCTTTGAGCCAGCTCCCAGAACCCCACTAGATCTACACGCTCACCATACTCAGAAGGATGATCTCCAAGCAATGCTGGTTGTCGTTGACGCTTGTTGGGTTCTCCTAGAAAAAATAAACGGGTGCAGGAAAACAAAAGTTAAAATGAATTCCATATTGCCAATGCCACCCAAGAAAATTGCATTAGCAAGGAAAAACAAAACATCAAGGGGGAAACAATCAGCAGAGTACATTAAGAGAATTACAATGTTTTTTTTCCACAGTAGAGATACATATTTAAGACTTGGGCTTTGAATTTATTCAACGTTGTAGTCTAATATTTCTAAGGCCACAAAGGTTCAAGCATAAAAAGGTCTACTTACAGCCAGAGTTAGAGAACAACGTCCATGTGCACAAAATTTCTGCATTTTTTCCTTACCACCCAATGCTTCAACAGCAACTTATTGCAGTTTTGAAAGATGGCGCCCCAAACATATGCTTCAACCCTGCATTACACGTTTTACAGCAATGAATAGACATTTTTTACAAAGACAGTACTAGCTTCTAACAATTGCATCTAGCAACAATTTCTTAAATGTTCACAGTTCTGGTAAGATTCTTCACAGATGTCAAATGGTTCAGTAAAAGTGGTGAATATGAAAACCCAGTGTTCCTCCATGTCGCTCTCCTGAAAGTAGTGTTGGATGTGTTGTTCTTGGGCTTTGTGGTAGCAAGGCTTACTTGGGAAGGATCTGTGTACATCTCCCACATAGGTGTCCAAAATGAAGTAGTGTACCACTGGTAATGTATCATTTATGCAGCAAAATGGCTGTGCTGATGTGCCTCCCACAATGTGTCTCTTATCCCTCCTGTTGAAGCTGCATGTTGCCGAGTATCATCTGTTTATGGCAGATATCTGAATGTTCTTTGGAATGTAGGAATGTAGAAAACTGGTGTTTCGACAGGTTGGGTTGACTGGTGGAAGGAATTCAGCATGTACTTCGAGAGCGTTGTATGAATGCGCTTGTCTTATGACGAAACTCCTCTAAGCAAAGTGAGGGGAAACCCCTGAGACAATTCTGTATCAGTTCACATGAGGCAGTGTTTTTGACCTTTTTTTTTGAAGAAATCTTGAAAATGGAAACAGTTACGTCTCTGGCGAATATGTTCATGTTGTTTGCCTCCATTACCTTCACTTCAGAAGTCTAGGAAAATGGTGATTTGCCTCACAGTATGTAAGTCATGGCATGTCGTATCGCTGTGGCTGCAAGGTAATCTTGGATCAATGTATGACACTCGATGTATTTTGTTCTTGTTCAGTAAGAATTCTGCTTGCTTCTCCAGAAAGGTTTGCCTATTACTGTTGCACTGTGTGCCCTTACTCAGCAAATGGTTTGATTATATAATGCAAAAGCAGAGTTTAAAATTAACAGACTATCAGCATTACAGTTCAGCATTTAACAAAAATATACATTTGCAGATTTTGCGATCATACAAGTACCCACAGTTAAACAATCAAAACCATCCAATACGAGATTTGAGTTATTAGCAAACTTAAAATGCTGTTAATTTTAAGCTATGCATATTTGTTTCCGAAACATACACGCATCCCATTATTACTACTGCTTTAGATGTGTTCGTTACCCCATGACTAGATTCAGGTAGTCTTCAATATACCCAAATCGAATTCCATTATGCATTAAATGGCGGAATTCAATGAAATTATACAAAGCTGGTTAAACACATGCTAATCATAATTTACAGTCATCATTTGGGCTGCCAAGATCTCAGGTTTGACTTTCCGCTTCAGTTTAATGCCGTGATGAATTTCATCATGGCACAGGCTGTGGATCACCTGTGACAAAACCCCAGCACATTACTACTGCTGTAGTAATGCATGGGCTCAGATAAAGAGGCCAACTAGCTCTTAACATGAGGCTGGATGATTACTTGCAAGAGAAAATTAGCAGCCCTCTTTTAAAGTCCGCAAAGCATCACTGTCTTCCTGGGATTAATACTGTGTACCTAGAGAAGCTGTGTAACTCCATATCCAAGCGTGGATTCATTTCAACTCCACACAGAAAAAGGTCAAATCTCAAATTCAAGGACCACCCCTTTCCTCTAGAGTAGAGGAGCACCCCCAAGTATTTTATTATTTTGAATATTTAAAAGCAAGTGGTGACCTTTACAAAACAGCCAGGACAGTGCTGGAATGTGTGGTGACACTTGTGGGCAGTCGCCAACACAACCTGGGATGCGTTGGGTGTTAACGCAAATGACGCATTTCATAGCATATTTCCATGTGCACATGACAAATAATCTTTAATCTTGAAGATCTTCTTTTAAACACAAACTGTGAAATCCGTGTGAGAAGCCTACAATTTAGAAATGAACAATACCAACACAGTACAAAATTTCCTGCAACCAGCATGGTTGTTTTTTTTGTTAATGTGTGGTGAATGTTAGGTGTTAATGTCAAAATACAAAGAATTAATTTATTAGATATTTTAATAGGCACAGTCCAAAGACAGTAAATGCAGACAATAGGATAACTAAACACAATCTCTGAACATTAAGTAGGAAAGACCTGCCTATCATAAGGAAAGTCAAACCTAGTGGAAAACTTTCAGCAACATTGTGCTTGGACACTAAATGCAGTCAGTAGAATGAAAGAAAATATATTGCACATAGGCCCTTGCCCAACAAGCACAGTAAATATTTATACTGCATTCCACCACTTTAATTTGAAGCACTAACTGCTAAGTTTTTAAAACCCAGCTCACCCATTTTGGAAACCCCTTGACACATTCATGTGACTAGAGTCATAACCCAGACCATGCAGGAGAAAATGTAAACGATAATAGATGCACAACTCCCAGTAAATGCTTAATTAGATATTCAGAGCTCTGCAACACCAGCCTAATACTGCTTCAAGCCTGCAAAATAATTCTAAGTGATCAAGTCACCCTTTTAAAACATTGGACAGAATTACAGCATTCAGATGTTAATCTGCATTGAATACAAAATCTTTTGAAAAAATTTGAAAATTTATTCATGAGTGGCTTTGCTGAGAATTTTGCTAATTTATATTTCATATACTAGCTTACAATTTCATTAGTGATCAGATGGATAGGGTGTCCGTGGGATAGCAGCATAGTAAAGGGGCTTGTCTTGTCCATCCTCAGTGGACCAAATGGCCCAATTCTGCTCCCATGTCTTATGGTCTTATTCTGAGGTAGCACACTCACCTTTGGCCCCACCAGACACTCAGCTCTCACCTGTGGCTCCAAGCAGCTGTTTGCATGCGACAGCAACCACACCCAGTACACTACTTCTGACAGCAGACTAAAGCAGGTGAGGATAGCTGGCGGCCTCATATCCCGGTGAGAAGAGACACATGCAAAGTCAGCTCTAGTGGGCTGGGCTGATGAGATTTACAGTGAGATCCTAAGGACAGGAAGATAGTATTGCAATGCTCTGTGGAGAGCAAAGGGCATGAGAAGGCACAATACGTCACTGCAACCAAGAAAGACCCCAGTTTGACGCTCGCTTGTACCACTGGACCTGGACTTCTGAGGTAGAGTAGAACTGCCCCAGTACAACAGCTTTTCTACTTTAAAAACTCTTGCACAGGTTTCCTGACATCTTCAGACATGCACAACCATCAAGCGGGTATTAGAAACCTCTGCATTTGCAAAGATAAAAACATTATAAGTAGCTAATTCACACAAACATTAGGGTCATATTGGCACATTTCTATTAAAAAATTGTTTGAAAACAAATTCAGACTTTCAGGGCTGTTACCTACTTATTCAGTGAAAGTGGATGAGCTTTAAACCTCACTGCTTAGCAATGGTTCAAATAGGTTTCCATTTCTAGAATGCAAAAATCAGTATTCTTTGACCGTTCAAAATTGCCATCTGTACCCAGCATGACTGGATTTAGCCCTCACTGCCTCCCCCAGCCACTGTTATCACTACATTTCCTATTGTACTAAATACACTGTATAGTGCACAAAGCATCAGAAAGTACAACTTTCAATCCACTTATTACTGCAATAGAGAATCATTCATGATTTAAAGATGCAATTGTACTGAGAGTTAATGGATAACATTCAAGTTTCAATTTCATTTATTAAAACACAATAGTATCCTTGAAAAATGTGTGGATTGCTTCAAGAGTTAAAACTAACAGGGACAAACTCGAAGTAGTAAACCTGTAATCCATTGTTCAATTTATTAGCGTATACAAGCTTGGGTTGGTGGGGGAGGGAAACATTAGTTTATTTAAAGTAAGGTGTAGCTTCTTATGCGAAGCACTAAGATCCAAATTTAGAAATCAATGCCGCAAATTATTTGAGCCCACTAGCCCCATAACCATTCAATGTCTAGCTGGAGTGTAGGGACTACACAAGGAACTTCAGCCAAGACAAATAAATCTCCCTAATCTATGATCACATAAAAAAGCTATATGAATTAGAACACAACTGTTCAAATCTATGTGCAAGAAATCCCATAGCCCTACTAAAAATGTTGAAGGGAAGTTCAAGTATCTCTTGCTAATTAAACCCAGACCCAACCGTTGTGCTTTGGTGAGGCCAATATACTATGATGATATAAAAAGCAAGTTAGCTGGTACAAGTACACCATTCTGTAAATCTCGACACTGATAGCTGCTGGGGATAAAAACATGTTGTGAAAAGCTCGACATTGTCAAGTTTAAATTTATTACATAAGCAGAAACAAAATGGAGAAACTAAAATACTCAAAAGTTTACAGATTAAAAAGTGAGCTCCGGAAATAGATCTGTTTCCAAGTCTTTCAAAGACTTCAAAACAAGAACCACGTTTATAATTTCAAAGCCAGAACCCTATTTTACTAAACAAACAGTAAGGAAAAGCCTTCAGTCCCAGTGCTTGTGATTCATGAGCGAAACCTGTAGCTCAAATCTAAATCAGAAATATCATTAGGGTAGTTTTATTATATGGCAAGAATCATTTCAAAGCTTGCCAGCCGTCAGGAAACTTAAACTTTTAAAGATATTCAGTCCTTCCTAGGTGCTTGCCTGTTAAGCTAATGAGAGCTTCCAAATCCACCCCATGATTGGAAATGAAAGCTATTCATCAAGAACCCACCACCATAAAACAGATTGGCCAGTTATTAGAAGCCTACAGGGTGCAGTATTCCAATGTTGCTGGAAGCTTTTCCGAAATCCAATAATTGACAGCACCAAAGTTTAACTGTAAAACATGGTGTTGGGTTAAATGGAATGTAATTTGCAAAACAAGTGATAAAAAATTCAAAATTCAGAAGTGAATGTAATTTTAAACAGGATATATGCATATACATATATACACCAAATTTTTATTACCTTGTCCTCCCAAATTAGGATTTGTATAGTCCCAAGTGTCCTGATCATTTTTGAAGACGTTCAAACGAGTAGGCTATAGAGTGGAATTAAAATTATTAGTTCAGTGAATATACCTTCCAGTCAACAACCACATTCAAGCCAAAATACTTAACATCTGAATTCAATACAAACCAAACTCTGTGCCAATTTGGAGCTTCCCTGCACACGTCTCTGAGTGACAGATATCAAACTCCAATGGAGCTTCATGTTCACAATATACTGACAACATCCCAATGGTCACGATAGATACAACATTCCCACAGTCGACATCTTCTGGATAGACCACAAAACTATTTAATTCACTTCTGTTTCCTGCCTTGAATTGTGTTTCTTGAGCTGTTGGCACCTGTGATTTGCAGTTTGGAGATAGTTTGGGAGATCCAGAGCTTTGCCATCTCCAAGAGGACTCAGGGAGCAACTAGCTTCAAGGTGAGGAAGCTGCAGAGGGCATGAGCCAACGGTCTGACTCCATTTTGCCAATTAAAGCTTCCATTGTTCACTATCTAAAGTGACGGAGATTGTAACATCCAGGTGTACACGGAAGGTGTCAGCTGCCTGCCTTCTGCTTGCTGGTGTAATTACTCTGCTGCCAGATAGGGGAGAATGTGAGGCCTGCTGCTGTGCCTGGAGAATGTTACCAGGGTTTTATGCATTGTGGATATGGTTTTGACTATGGAGTCCCGTTCCCCCCTCAACCTATCTTTTTCACATTCAATATTTTTTTTGCCTGTTCCTTCTCATTTCCTGTGAGGAGGAGGGGGTTTGAGGGCTGATGCTCACATTGTGTTTTGGTTTTATGTGGGGGAGAGGGGCATTTGGGAGCTGGTTGCTTTTTGTACAGGTGGGGGGGAAGAGTGTTGGGGGTCTACGATTGCGTTGACGTTCTTTTGTTTTCTTGATTTCCTGGCTATCTGGAGAAGAATCTCAGTTGTATACTTCAATAATAAATGAATCCTTTGATAAGATCAGTTGGAAATTGAGACATGTGGATATCTACTGATGACTTTGGAAACAGCATAACTGATATTCAGCCTGACATCTCACTTCCACACAGATCAGTTCTGTCATTCATTGGTATATTAGTAACTATGTCAATTTTAACAAGTAACTTACTTTTGCATACTCAATCTTCAAAGTACAACATCCAGAATAGATGTCTGCCCCATTGAGTGATGCTTTTGCTCTCTGAGCACTCTGCACAGAGTCAAATGTGTCCAAAGTTAAGATAAATAAGATTATTGAGAAGGCACATCAATTGCCTGTCAATCACTTGAGATAGACAACCACTAAAACGACTCATATGTAACCCTCAAGAGCTACTACACTAAGGAGATATGAAAGGTTACATATGGGGGAAGCAATGGTGGAGATGGGCAGAGGTCAAGAGTCTGCAATAGCACTGATATACATTAGATTAAGGAACCAAGAGCAAGGAGGTTAGCATGATACGAGGAATTTTAATTAGTTGGTGTAAGGAGTTTGGCTAAAGGCAGAGGGAATAAAAGTCAGGGAGTTTGAAGCATTCTTTCAAACATCAAAGGTTACTCCAGCACAAGTGAGGTGCCTTCTGAAAAATGCTAAACAATCAGCATGATGGATAAACAGAACATCAACCTACATATGCAATCAAATGTCACTTGGATATCTTCACCAGGGAAGAAATAAATGGAAGAGGAAGGTTGGGGACAGTGGCAAAAATCAAGATAAATCTAAAAATCTCGCACTATCCTTCAGTCACTCATAACTGAATTGACTCAGTTCTATCCCACTCCTGAGTCAGCAGCTCAAGCTGTAACTTGTGTCAAATCTAAAACAAATAATGGAATTCACTGATGCACATAAACTGCATTCTACAAATGCAGATCCCAAAGGTACATCAATTAACATACAAGAGGTAGGTGTGCCAATGTCTCCATTAGAAACTTAAGAACAGAAGGTCAAAGTGTAAACTTGGTTCATATAGTCTGCCCAGTTCAACATGAGCAATGCAAAGGATATTCCACCATTGCCTGTACTCCATTCTTTCTGAATATTACAATTCTTTGCACGGGTCCGCATGGATTGCAAATGGTGTACAGCACATCCTGCAAAATAAAAATTAGTTTGTTATAAACAGCTAGCAATTATTCAGAACTTCGAGATACAATGACACAATGAGGCACCATCCCACTTCCAACTACCACAGATCAGAAGCTGCCCTTTGTCCGAGTCTGCACCACTTCCCATTACCCAAAGCGCACCTTGGTCTCCTCGTATCTGCATCGACACCCCCTACAATTTACCACTCAGTCGCACACTGGGTATAACTTACACTGGCTAATTAACCTACTAGCAGGTGGTGGGGCAGAGGTACTTCTCTTCCAAAGGAGGTGCAAGGGGCTCCTTCCCTACTCTAGTCTGCAGGTCATCTCTGGGCAAACAGTAACAACAACTTAGCCCCCCCTCTTCCCCACCTCCAATCAGGGTCACATGAAGCCATGGAAGCAGCAGCTATACGAGTAGCTGGTGCATATCGCAAGTCCTGGTTATGTGACCACTGACACCAGGCAATCTCTGAAGAGTACTGATAATGGGAGGGGGTCACCCGTCTTGTCAAGACACCGCCTAGATGAAGGAAATGGCAAACTATTTCTGAAGAAAAATTTGCCAAGAACAATCATGGTCATGGGACCATGATCGCCCACATCATTCAACACGCACGTGACTATGATGAATTAACCTACATCTTTGGAACTTGGACAAAGTGGAGCATCTGAAGAAAACCCACAGAGTCATGCATACTCTATGTGAACCCAAGCACTGGCATAAGGCAGTAGCTCCTCTAGCTGCACCAATGCTCAGTAAAGCCAATAATCCTGCATGCTCAGGATACCGGAGCATGGAAAGAGACTCCTGCTGAGTCAGGAATTGGATGAGAGTTTACAATTATATCGTAATAAAGGTCAGTGTCACAGCAGGTTAGAGGCTGGGGATCATCAGGTATCATATCTTTTGTTGATCACTTAATTACATTTGAAATAGTTTAACCCTACTTAATTTCCCTTGCATATGTATAATATGTCTACTTTTAGTTTCACCGCTTCAGGATTGTATGTTTTCGCTAGTTGCTAACAAAGGATCAAATACATTTCTTCGACATCATTACTTGATTGAACAGAGGGCATGTCGTACAGGATAAGTACCCGTGCGAGGACTCCAGCGCATTGGTTTGTTTGAGTTACTACTACAGGCGTTTTACAGCAGTCGAATAACCAATCAGCGCCGGCATCTTTGGCAGGTAGGAGAAAACCAGAACGCCCGGGGGAAACTACAGCCACCAGGGGAATGAGCAAACAGGCAGCACTGGAAGCCGGGACTGGAACGAGGCAACTGGAGCTGTGAAGCAGCAGCGTAACCACACCATACAATACTACGAACAAAAATAGCAACCCACCGTTGTAATTGGATAAATGGGGTTCATCACTGTGAAGAGCAGTATGTTGTTGACATTCCTGGAATCATCAGAGTCACCAGGCCTGGAAATTTTCTGACTTGTAGAGTAGTTAACAAAAGCAGGCTGTGCTCCCACGTAGATCTGACTTTCAACTGCAAAGTTCACACAGGCGCAGGCACCATTCAGTTCTTCAAATTCCACTAATGCTTGTCTCTTCTTTGGCATCATCACCACGTAGCTGCAACCCCAAAGAAACACTGGTGTCAGTTTTCTATATAACATGTGAACATAACCAAGCAAGACTGGGATTCCCAGCTTGTTTTGCATCCCCCAGAAATATTTTTTGCGTTTGAAGGCTAGCAACAGAGTTAGCTGTCAGATGTCAGAAAGTGGACAGAAGTGTTAAGTGAGGAGAGACATTGTTTATAATGAAAGAACACAACATAGAAAGAACATTTCTGCAATTAAAATAACATGCAAAATCAAAAAGCTTCGCAACAAAACAAAAATGCTCAAGGTGTCTGTTTCTTGTCAGGCTACACATTCACACTGCAAACATTTAAAATACCAAAAACAAAGGGTTTGTGACAGATACATCAATACAGATCTGGGCACGTTGCAAGAAACAGAAACCAGAGTTTGCATAACTCAACGGTCAATTATGGGACTGCTTGCCAAATCTGAATACCTGGAATTCATGGCAAAAACTAGCTGACAAGTGCTTAGAATAGTGAGCAGTTAAGAGCGTTGTTGTAAGTCCCAAAGGTCTGAAGTACAGTATACAAATGAGCATTAACTTGATTCCACATTGTTTAAATTTGTCATGAAAGGGTCCAAGACGTAGCAAGGTTGGTGTAAAATAATAACATTAAAAAGTACATTGACAGTTAATCAAGAATAGCTAATACACTTGCAAACTGAAAGTAAGATTTCTTAACCTTGCAGTCCAGTAAGAAAATTAGGTTCGCTTTCAATTTCAATTTCTAACTTCCCCCTTCCTTGATAGATCAACAGAAAGAATCACCACTGAGCAAAATTTGTCCCACATTTTGCAACAATCAAATGGACCAAAAGTTCCATGAAAACGAGATCAGGTACTTCAAATACTGGCAACAGCTTCTCAAACTGTAACTGTTTAATATAAACTTTGCATCTAGAAAGCCAAATAACTTTTAAAATAAATAACTGACTTGATTTAAAAAAAAATTAATCTCACACTTAACCCTTTGCTCTTAAATACAGCATTCCTTCAGTTGAGATTTGCCATGTTTTATGCACCCAACAGTTAAAATTGTTTCATTTGCAAATGCTTTCCTAGACCATTAGGATTTGACATTACCAAATTTAAGCATTTTCCTTCCAAATTTCACAGAAACGTGCTCTACTGTTTCTTTGATCAATGTCACCTGACAAATAAAGCTGGGCATATCTGGCTCTGATTGGGACAAATAGTTTGACCCATATCAGTAAGATGATGTCAGCTTTAATTATAAACTCGAGGAAGCTCAGATCCTGAGAAACTAGGTTCGGATTTGGTTAGCACAATTCTAACAGGGGCATTTAGATTCAAGTCAGAAACAGAATATGAGCTTTGTAATTAACACCAAGTTAGCACACATATAGGCATATTATACATATTATAAAAACATATAGGCAAATTATAAACTTAGTACTTCCAGAAGACAAGCTTCCATCTGTTCTGTAATTACACTTACCTGATGGCACCAAACTCCTGCAGTGCTTCTACAAGGTCCGCCTCCATCACTCCATCAGACAGCCCTCTGACATGTACTACGGGGGATGGACTTGGTTTATGAGGATCTTCAAGATAGCTGCCATCTTGCTGCTGCAGGAGAGGAGTGACATTAGCATGGCAGATTGTGCTGATTACTTCACTCCCCCGTTTCCCAATAGAAAAGGACAATCATCCACAGCATTTCTCATTTAGAATCTATCCACAATTAAATGAAATAACCAATTCCATTCACCCATGTTTCTAGAAAACCAGCACCTGCCTTTAGCTATCGGCTAGCTGGGTCTCTTTAGCGTTAGGAATATACTTTCAAGTTAACAAAAAATACAATTCAAGCCCTACACTGTAAATAAAGCAAACAGCAGCAGCATTCAAAATTCTTTTGAAAAATTATGTAGCACTATGTCAATATGAAGCATATACCACCATCACAGGAAGATGGAAACAAAATTCAGGATTATAATTCAAATGATAAGCAAATGTACTTCACACAGCTCGTGACAAGATACCATACAATGCTTTATCCAACATCTCAATGACCTAATGGATGCACCTTTTTCAACACAAACTACTAGCTGCTGTTGGTGGCCTCTTTGAACCCATTTTATTCCATTGCACCTGTGTTTTTATTATTTCCTCACACACATGCTTCACAAGCCCATTCCTTTCGAAGAAAGTATGGCAGGACTTTCCCCCTGCTTGCTGTTCACTTCATTTCACCATACATTGTTGAATGCTAATTAGCAGTGGTAATCTCAATTATTGGTCAAATCAATTGCATCCTCAACTGATATAATGAAAGCTTTAAACTAGAAAAGTGTAAGGATATAACAAACCTTGTAACAAAAACCGAGAGCAACATCAACCATAACATTCTAATTATTCCAGAATTGCTAAACAGTAAGATGATCTTATCATAGTTTACAAAGTAGAAAATGGCTGAATGAATTAATTCACACAAGAGCAGATCCTTAATACTAGTTTCTGTCCCAAATGTCCAGAAATCCAGGAAGTGTCGGAAGTCTAACACCTGGTGGGTACCTTCACGTACAAACCTGAGGATCCCCAGAAACAGCACAAGTAGAGAAGGTGGTTAAGTATTATTTGCCTAGTGGGAATATTTGACCAGTGCCCATCACTGGGAAGTGTTAGAGTAGGTGAGGAACAAGTGTAAACTGCAAATAAAATACCCTTAGGCAAGAGTAATAAATGAAGGGATCAAAGATGAAAGAGAAAAATGACAAAGCAACCGCCTCAAAAGTAAAGCAATTATTATACAGCAATGTCTTAGGTAAACAGGTCATTTAGCCACTGTGAATATGCTAGCTATACAAACACAGAAAATCTGCAGATGCTGGAAATCTAAAGCAACACAAAGTATTGGAGGGCCAGGTACCAAAAAGAGAGTCAAAACTTCAGGCTGAGAACCTTCATCAGGACTGCACCTTTCCATATATTCCTCGGCTTGTTGAGTTCCTCCAGCATATTGTGTGTGCCTTTTCAGTGATCAGTCCAAAACTACCTCTGCCATGATGTTTCAAGAGCTTGTCTAAAGATTTCCAAAGCTGGTCTTTACTGCTCCTTCAGTACTTCTGATTGCAAGCATCCCTGGCTAAAAAGGTTGCTTTCTAATCTTCTATCCTTACGTCAATAAGGATACCTTATATCCTCAGCTTTCTTCAATACAAAGCAAACAGATCTAACCAATGGAGCACCTCCTCCCAACCCTGACATTACGCTTCATGGTAAAAACAGTATTTGGCTGTGGGTCTAGATGATAACTTAGCTGCACCACAAACAATACCCAGCTAATGAAGGAAAATACCCTATACACTACAAGCACCTTATCTACGAGTCCTGCTGCGTCCACATCAAATCAGCTCTGATTTTCAGCATGCTCTCAAGTACCATTCATAGTGTAAATTATGTACCATAAAAAAAAACAGATTTTGGGATTATATTTCACCTGCCATGTCTCTGCCCATTTTAAATATAATTCTGTAGTCAAGAAACAACCCTCCTCACCGACAAATTTTTGTATCATTTTATAGGATTCTGCTCTAAAACATTGATTCTTTCTGACACTTAAACGGAATCAGTGTTCACTATTCTACAATAAACCTTTTATCATACAGCTCACAAAAATGCTGTTACTGCTTCATACACTGTTTGCTATCTTTTTATAAAATTCTACATTACGATAACTTCCCCTAAAGACACCCCATCTACAATTAGTTTATCCTTTCACAGTGCACAGTATTAAATCAAAACAGTCTGTTTTCCCAATAATGATCTAGAAAACATCATACCCACACTATTCTAAATTGGTTTCCTCATCAGAATAGCCAAATTGGAAGTCTATAATATTTTTAATATATCCACTGTTCAGGATTTGGGCATTGGTGAATATTGTCTATCCCTAACAGCTCTCTGGTGAAGGTACTCCCAGAGCTGTTTGGGCAGGGAGTCGCGGGATATGGACCCGATAACTATGAAGTCAGGGTATAATGCTGCCTCTGGTTTCTGAATTCATATTCTGATGCAGATTACCACTGGGAGGATGTCAGGTATACAAGTACAGCTAGCATTTTTGCTTCTTTTTGTTAGTTCAAAGCAACAACTATATAACTACGGATTATTATATGCTACCAGCATTATATTTTGCATCAATTCAGATGTGGTATCGAGCTGCGATGCCATTCTGTACACCAGGAAACCAACTTGGATACCAAAGATTTTACATCTGTTACAGGGCACAAGTCAGAAGTACGACAGAAGACACCCCACATGCACGGAGAACAGCTCCAACAATGCACAAGAGGTCAACAACATCCATTATAGGAGGGGGAGGCACACTACCACCACTATTTCTCCCCTCCTCACCAGCACACTATTGCATCTTTCTTTCCGCCCGAAACGTCGTCACTACCTCCTCCCATAGATGCTGTCTGGCCTGCTGAGTTCTGCCAGCATTTTGTGTTTTTTTACCGCATCTTTCTGTAGCTTCTACAAAATGTATTAAGTCACATACCAAGCCAAAACCCACAATACCTCCCCAAACACACTTCTATCACCAAGAAAGGAAAACACACTTTTTAAAAAAAATCCATAAATTTTCTTACAACAGGCAGCCAATCAGCCCCTTGAGTCTAGCCAAATGTTTGAAGCAATCCAGACTCACGTCCCAATTACTTCCCTGTATTGTATTTTCACTCACTCACCTTCATACTCATACCACTCAACTACAACTAGGGTTATTCTCAAGGTTCTGATAACTGCCACCCTCTTTTCTCCTTCACCAGTCCTATTTCCCTCACACCTCATCTCCTTACCTGTCTTCCCTTATTTACCAGGGTCTCCTGTCCTTCTCTCAGGTTCCCCCTCATTGAACCTTTTATCTTTCACCAATTGACTTCCTGGCTCTTTCTTTACTTCCCCTCCCCTTCCCCGGTTTCACCCATCACCTCCCACCTTGTACTTCTCTCCCCTCCCCAGGTTTCACCACCTCCCATCTTATACTTCCTCCTCCTCCCCCTCCACCTTCTTAAACTGACTTCTCATCTTTCTTTCCAATCCTACTTAGAGGGTCTTGCTCTAAGTCTACTGTTTATTCAATTCCAAAGATGCTGCCTGGCCTGTTGAGTTCCTCCAGGGCGTTGATCGTATTTCCCATGGGCCAACTAACCTACCAAATCCCCCTACCTTTTGGGATACGAAACTCAGGGTGGAAGCTCAGACTGACATGAGAACAAACTGCAAACTCCACCATTAAGGCCGGAAATGAACCCAGGTGGTCACGAGGCAGTAATAGCCAGTGTGATAATGGCATGAATTCCTAAGGTCACGCAAAATGCACTGCTTTTCTCATTCTCCCTACTTCGAATTGCCCAAGACTGCAGCAACACAGGAGACACTGCCTCGTTCTCATTGTTACCGTAAGGTAGGAGGTGCAGGAGCCTGAAGGCACACACTCAGCTATACTTCCTCGTTCCCATCTGATTTCTGAATGGACATTGAACCCTTGAACACTACCTACTTTTTTTAAATTTAAAGTTTTTTTTTGCACTACTTATTTTAGCTTCACTATTTGGTTCTTGATCCTCCAAAATATCCTGCATGGAATTTAAGCTGGAGGTGGCGGAGGGTGAACTTAAGGAGGCTTTTGAAGAAGAGCTGTCCTAAATTTAATTGGGTTTGACTGTGTGACTATGGCTGGGATGAAGGTTATTCCATGCTTTAATTGTGCGGGGGTATGAATGAATTGCTGTACACATCTGACTTGGTAGTTAGTATTTCAAATATAAATATATGTACATACACTTATTGCAATTCAGTTTTTATTTCTCCATATTTATCGTCTACTTCATTGCAGTGCTGGTACAAAGTTAACACATTTCACGACATGCGCCGGTGATATTAAATCTGATTCTAACTCCAACACTACCGTTAATGCAGCCACATCCCACATATTAAGGAAAAACTATTCAACAACACGCCGGATGCCCTCTTAAACAATACAGAGGTTCCTTCCCCACTACCATTAATTGCGGGTGGGAATTAACTGCAGCCACATCCTATAGATATAAAATGGATTGCTGGACATCCGTCCGAAGGTTGTCGACGTGTACACCCTTAATACCCGATGACTGAATTTATGAAACGTCATAGGGAATGAAGGAAACTACTATCCACCGTTATATTTGCAAACCAGTGATGAAGATGAGACTCTTTGGGCTGATAAGGTTGTTCTCTGCCTTTGGGGACCCGGTGTGGTCGCAGGCGCAGCCCACACGGCGCTGGTGAGCGGAGGCCAGACCGTAGGAAGCGCCGGGCCTGGTGCACATGGGCGGGAAACCTTGCCGGGAGCTAGGCCGCGGGTCTCTGAACCCGAACCCGCCCGGACTCTGATCCCAAACCCGCCCGGACTCTTCCCTTTCCTCCCTCGCTGCCGGCAAGTCCATTGGCTCCCGCCTCCCCGACCACGGTTCCCGCTCACGCTTACAGGCCGAGACCTGCTCCGCCGCCTCGCCCGGTCCGGCTGCGGCTACCGCGACGCTGTTTTCCACCCTAGAGTGACCGATTACCACTGCCCCACCCAGCTTCACCGGCCATCCCTTACCCGGCTGCCGTCATTTTCGGTTCTCTGGCGCTTGGCCGCCCGGCCATCGTACACCGCTTGCCTGGTCGCCATCTTGCCGCTTCCCTCACGATCTGCCACAAGGCGACAACATGGCGCCCGCAAATAAATAGGCGCGCCGCCGGCTGCCTCCCGCCCTCTGCCCACGCTGATTGGTGAATAGGCAACGACCGTCATTCCGATTGGTGGCCAGGAACAAAGCATCCTGTTCACTTTCACGGTGATTGGCCAATCTTTGTTGGAGCCCACCTTCTCTCACATCCGGATGGCGGTTACTTTTCAATCCCTGCATGTCTATTGGCTAACAGCATGTTTGTCAAATTGAACATCTGTAACAAAGGTACCGCCTTGTACTCCACGTGGTCCTTGTGGGTTAAGGCCAGAATTATCATTAGAACAAAATCTTCAATACAATTTATGGGGCAACATTATACGTAGTCTCATTTCCTTTTTCTTTTAACACACACAAAATGCTGGTGGAACACAGCAGGCCAGGCAGCATCCATAAGGAGAAGCACTGTCGACGTTTCCGGCCGAGACCCTTCGTCAGGAGGTCGACAGTGTTTCTCCTTACAGATGCTGCCTGGCCTGCTGTGTTCCTCTGGCATTTTGTGTGTGTTGCTTGAATTTCCAGCATCTGCAGATTTCCTCGTGTTTAATAGTCACTTGGTAACCCAAGTAGCATTTGTTTTATATTCCATCTCGGTAGCCTCCAACCTGACAGCATAGACGTCGACTACTTCTTCCTATAGATGCTGCTTTCCACCAGCATTTTATGTGTGTCACCTCCTTCTGGTGCTCCTCCCCCTTCCCTTTCCTCTGTGGTCTTCTGTCCTCTCTTATCAGATTCCCCATTCTCCAGCCCTTTATATCTCTTTCACCAATCAGCTTCCCAGCTCTTCACTCCTTCCCCTCTCTCAGTTTCACCTACCACCTTGTACTTCTTCCTCCGACCCCACCCCCCATCTTCTTACTCTGGCTCCTCATCTTCTTTTCCAGACCCAGTAGAGGGTCTTGGCCAGAAACGTCGACAGCAATTCTCTCTATAGATGCTGCCTGGCCTGCTGCGTTCCACCAACATTTTTTGTGTGTTGCTTGGCCTGAAATGTCAACTGCTCATTTTTTTCCATAGATGCTACCCGGCCTGCTGGGTTCCTCCAGCATTTTGTGTGTGTGTCCCTTGGACTTCCAGCACCTGCAGATTTTCTTGTGGTAGATCTTTAGCTGCAGGCTTTAAGAAGGAAGGTCTTTAGGAACTGGGCCTGGACCAGTTCCTAAATACAACAAAACCGTACCAATGATCAGGGCAACAACCTTTCATCAAAATTTGAAAATGATAAGTGATAAGATGACATCCAAAAGGATGATCTGTCATTTGATCTCCTGTCTACATTCTACCAATCTCTTTGGGCCTGCTTAATATTTAAATATATTTATTTTAAATGCATTTAAACGCATCGAAGGATTCGCAGTGGAAAGGGTGAGCAGGTTCAAGTTCCTTGGTGTGGACATCTGTGAAGATCTATCTGGGGCCCAACATATGGATGCAACTACGAGGAAGGCACATCCGTGGCTATATTTCATTAGGAGTTTGAGGAGATTTGGTCTGCCGGCATCGGCTCTGGCAAATTTCCATAGGTGTACTGCGGAGAGCAGTCTAACCGGTTGCATCACCCTCTAGGATGGAGGGGCCACTGCACAGTGGTGGTAAAAGCTGCAGAGGGATGCAAACTCAGCCAGCTCCATCACGGACACGATGCTCCCCAGCATTGAGGGCATCTTCAAAAGGCAATACGTCAAAATGGCGCCATCTATTTGTAGCATCTGTGTCCCCAATTTACCACCGTTTGCCGAGGGTGAACCGCCTTCGCCCCGCCAACAGTGCAATACTTCAGTGTAGATACAGTGTAATGCCCCCCCCCCCAAGTACACGCTCGCAACACAAATATCAGACAATACACCAAAGGCGAGTAAATTTATAGTTATTTCTTAGTGAGGGGTTAGCACCAAATCAGTAAGTTTATCAGTTTGTGCACATATTTTCATACGTTGGAGCTCACACCTCCAGTTCCATCCACAACGACCTTCCGAGCCTTCGGCCACCGTCCGAACCGCCGACATCCAGTATCCGTGGCCCTGGAACCGCTGTCCACTCTTCACACATCCATCCCCCTCGCTCACCTCCCGAAAAAGCCTGCGAACTCCCACTCAGCTTAAACATACAAGATGCAAGATGGCATAACAATTCTCCATTGGTTAATTCACCCCTTATCTGCAGTTATAACCCAAACATTCCAGACACAGAAACCCATTACAGAGAAGCCATTTTGTTAGGCTGAACAGTTAACACCACGGTTACTGGTATTGAGAGCCCTGCATATTATTAAGGACAACCATCACCCAGGACATGCCCTTTTCTCATTTGTTACAAGAAACACCCCTTGTAATAATGATCAGTGAGGCACAAAGAGTCTGTGTTCACTGAGAAGTAACTTTTATTTGTCTCAACTAAAATGCACCTGGGTTGCACAAAGTAACTTCCTGTGTGCACTCTACTAGAATCCATTAACAGTCAATGAAGAGAAAAGGAGTCTACGCTGGCCAAGCGTTCCTTGTGGTCCTGGTCTACAAGTGACCAGGAGGTCCTCCTTATCCATGATGGTTGATAGAGAGTTATCGACCATGTGTATTTGGAGATCCTGACTCTTGTACTGTTCCTCATCGATTGAACTGGTGGATCTCCATCCCATTGGCTCAAGGTCACCAGACCTACCCGGGTCGCCTACTTACTGGTCATTGCACAGGGCTACAGCCAACATCATTTCCTCTTTCTGCCCACCGCAGCCTTGTGTATTTGTGTCTTTCAACTCTGATTGTTCAAACCAGTTAAATGAGTCAACCCAGACAGTCTTACGAGATTACTAATTGGTTCTTTGGTAGGTGTGGCATTTTACATAGTAATTAGCTACTCATCTGAGAATGGTCTCAGATTTAGCAGATCATTACCTGAAGCTTCCTTGGTCCACATTCAGTTGCCCTAATTAGATTGTCCTGGAGCAAGATTCAGTTCAGAGTCCACAAATTGTGGCAGGCGTGGAGGGGAACAAACGCAACTGATTTGTCTGCTTCACCTGTCCTTGATTGGACTGTAGCTTCTGCAGGCCAACACATTGCTACTATCAGAGAGGAGGTACAGGAGCCTGAAGACACATACTCCATGACTTAGGAACAGCTTCTTCCCCTCTGCCATCAGATTTCTAAACAGACAATGAACCCACGAACACCATCTCTGTATTTTGCTCTCACGTTAGACCATAAAATATAGAATTAGGCCATTTGGCCCATCAAGTCTGCTCTGCCATTTCATCCTGGCTGATCTGTCTTTCCTCTCAGCCCCAATCTCCTGCCTCCCCTCCATATTTTGCATTACTTACTTAACTTTAAAGGCTCTGCACAGAAGAAGGCAATGACAGACCACCTCTGTAGAAACCAAGAACAATCATGGTCTTGGAAAGACTGTGATCGCCCATGTCATATGACACGGCACATAAAGAATGAACAGTTTAATTTTTAACATATATTTCTTATTGTAATGCATGTTTTATGTATTACACCGCACACTGCTGCCGCAAAACAGCGAATTTCATGATCTGTGACAGTGATATTCAATTTTGATTCTGAAATGCACTCGGTGGGCGGAGGGAAGCATAAAACGTACAGGAGTTGCATCACTGTGATCGTACAGATTGCTGAATTCTGTATGTTTATGCGTGAACTTGAGCATTTCATGAATCTGGAATTGACACAATACATGTCAGTCATGAAGGGTGTTGGTCCAAAACATCGACTTATTTATTCCCCTCCACAGATGCTGCCTGACTTGCTGAGCTCCTCCAGCATTTTGTGTTTGTCGACACGGTACCAGGTTTCTTGGAGTCAAGCCGAATGAAGCCTTAATTTATGCTTGCTGTTCTGGTGTAAACACAGGAACTGAGTGACTGTTTGCAATTCAATCATCATAGGAGGCTGATGGATCACCAAATATCAGACCCACGTAAAGTGGGCCACTTTATTAGGTACAGCTGCTCGTTAATTTTGATATCTAATCAGCCAATCACGTGGCGGCAACTCAGTGCATAAAAGCATGCAGACATGGTCAAGAGGTTCAGTTGTCGTTCGGGAAGAAATGTGATCTGAGTGACCTTGACCATGGAATGGCTGTCGGTGCCAGATGGGGTGGTTTGAGGATCTCAGAATCTGCTGACCTGCTGGGATCTTCGTACAGCACTGCCTCCAGAGTTGATGGAGAATGGTGTGGAAAAACTTTCAGTGAGTGGCAGTTCTGATGGTGAAAATGCCTTGTTAATCAGAGAGGTCAGGGGAGAACAGATCTCTGAATGCACAACATGGAAGTGGATGGGGTACCGATGCAGAAGGCTACATCCAGTTCCACTCCTGTGCCTAATAAAGTGGCCACGAAGTGTAACTGGCACTTTTGCATGTGCTGAGATGACAGGTATGTGGAAAATATATTCCTGAAATCAATGAATGTTTTTCATCTACGCTCAGATATATCATTAAAATTTTAAGATGGCTCCGGTGTTCTGTGAGCTGCAGGACCCTCCCAACCATTGAGCACATCTTCATGGAACGCTATCGTAGGAAAGCGCCATTCAACATCAGGCTCAGCTGTTGGAGACTGAAAAGCCTGCCACTGTGCCCGGAGAACGTTACTCAGGTTTTCTGCGCTTCAGATATGGACTTGGAATATAGTTTTTTTATACATAGTTGGCCCTCCTTACCCGTGGGTTCCACACGCGCGTATTCAACTAACCGTGGATCGGGAAAACCCGGAGGTTCTCTCTCCGGCTCTCGTTGTTTGAGCATTGTTCGCCTCACGTCTTGTGTTGTGAGCGAGGGGAAGGAGCTTAAGGCTAGTAAGGGATGGCTGGCTAGCTATGTAAAGCGCGACAGCCTCAAGAAACTTAAAGATCACGGGAGAATCAGGATCGGCTGATGTCGAGGCGGCATCAGTGTTCCCAGGAGAGCTATGGTGGTTGCATCTGTACTGAACATGTACAAGCTTTATTTTCTTGTCATTATTCCCTAAACAATACAGTATAGCAACTATTTACATAGCATTTACATTAGATTACCTAATGTAATACCTAATACAGAGATGATTTAAAGTATATGGGAGGACATGCATAGGTTATATGCAAATACTACGCCATTTTATATGAAGGACTTGAGCATCAGTGTTTTTTGGTATCCGTGGGGGGGAGGGGGTCCCGGAACCAATCCCCCACGGATACGGAGGGCGGACTGTACCTTGTGTTTTTTATCCAATCTTTCTAATTTTTTTATGTGCAGGGAGAGCGGTTAATATAACCATATAACAATTACAGCACGGAAATAGGCCATCTCGGCCCTTCTAGTCCGTGCCGAATGCTTACTCAATGTGTCTGTTCTGTTTTTGTTCGTTTTTTTGTGCAGGAAGGAGGGATGATGATTGTGCTGATTTCTTTCTTGGTTTCGTGGCTATATGGAGAAGAAAAGTTTCAGAGTTGTATATTTTGATAATAAACAAACCTTTGGATCCCCACAACCCAACTTATGTATCTCTTTTCACAGCTGCCATTGGTACAAGAGCCTCAGGACTCACACTATCAGGTTCAAGAACAGTTACTAAACCTCTTGACCATCAGGCTCTTGAACAAAAGGGGCAAGGTGAACTTCTGGTTTAAGCAACGGCTTACTGGTAGTTCAAAAGGCAAGAAATTTGACTGTAAAACATTCTTAAGCAGGTTGAGGTAAACATTAAAGGGGTGAGCAAAGGCAAAGCTGATTGGAGGGAAGAGCTGTGCTGGAGCATTGCAAAGTCAAAGTGTAACGTGTTCGAGATGGATTGCAGATGGAGTGGAGGGAGCGACTCGGAGAGAAGTCATCGAGGTGGAGGAGTTTCAATGACCGTCCAACTAACCTGGGTGCGAGGTCACTTGGGGAACATCTGACATCACTTATGGCGTGGTGGGGGAGCTGGGGGTGCTGTCGGATTACAATATCTGCAGTTTGATTTAAGAGTAACTCATTGCCACAGGTAGGTTAACTTACTTTGATCTGATTTGCAGGTAGCTTATTGCTACAGATCACAGACCAGCACCAAGAGTTCTGTATCAACGATTGAGAAGCAGGAGTTGAAAGCCTACCATGGTAATTGGAGAATTTCAATCTGTGAAAATAAATATGGAATTTAAAAATGAGTTTGTTCAATTATTGACAGCGCGGATTATGCCATTTGAGCAACCCCGCCCAGCAATTCTTGATTTAACACCGGCCTAATTACGGGATAATTGACAAAGTCACTTAGATCACATTTCTTCCCCATGCTGATGTTTGGGCTGAACAACTGAACCTCTTGACCATGTCTGCATGCTTTTATGTATCGAGTTGCTGCCACATGATTGGCTGATTAGATATTTGCATTAATGAGCAGATGTACCTAATAAAGTGGCCACTGAGTGGCAAATCAGAGAGCACCATGTTGAAGTACAAGTGATACACCATGGGTACTGATGGTCTGGCCTATCAGAAAAGGAGTCAGCAACAAAGGAACGTGTTAACCAAAGTTCAAAGTATAACTTATTATCAGGGTACATTCATGTCACCACGTACAACCCGGAGATAAATTTTCTGTGGGCATACTCAGCAAGTCTACAGAACTGTAACTGTATACAGAATCAATGGACAACAAACTGTTTAAATGCAAATATAAATAAATAGCAATAAATAACGAGCATGAAATAACAAGATAAAGAGTCCTTGAAGTGAGACCAGCAGCTGTGGGAACACCAGAATTAGAATGTGTAATTAACCCTTTTGTTCAAGAGCCTTATCATTGAGTAGTAGTAACTTGAAGCAGGTGGTGCGAGTCCTGAGGCTCTTGTACCTTTTATCTCATGGCAGCAGTGAGAAAAGAGCACGGCCTGGATGATGAGGATCTTTGATGATGGATGCTGCTTTCCTACGGCAACATTTCATGTAGATGTGCTCAATGGTTGGGAAGGTTTTACCAGTGACGTACTGGGCCAAATCCACTAGCTTTTGTAGGATTTTCCCCTCAAAGGCATTACCGTTCTCATACCTGGCTGTAATGCAACCCCACATCTATAGAAATTTGCCATGGTTTTTGATGTCATGCCGAATTTCTGCAGACTCCTGAAGTAGTAGAAAACTATCGTGCTTTCTTTGCAGTTGTATTTATATGATGACAGGCCCACTGAGATAGTGGCTCCCAGGAATTTAAAGTTACTGACCCTCTGATGAACATGAGCTCAAGGATCTCTGGTTTCCCTCTCCTAAAGTCCACAATCAGTTCCTTGGTCTTATTGACACTGAGTGAGAGGCTGTTGTTATTACACCACTCAAAAAATTTTCAATCTCCCTCATGTATGCTAATTTATCACCACTTTTGATACAGCCACAACAGTGGTGTCATCAGCAAACTTGTGTATGGTGTTGGAGCTGTACTTAGCCATACAGTCATGGATTTAAAACAAGTAGAACAGGAGGCAAAGCACACACCCCTATGGTGCTCCTGTGCTGATGGAGATGTTTTTGCCAATCTGAACTGACTGGGATCTACAAGTGAGGGTATCCAAGATCCAATTGCACAAAGGGGTGTTGATGCCGGGTTTTAGAGTCTACTGATCAGTTTTGAGGGCACAATGGTTTTAGATGCTGAGTTGTAATTGATGAAGAGCATCCTGATGTATGCATCTTTGCTGTCCAGATGTTCCAGGGTTGTGTGGAGAGCCAATGAGATATCAACTGCTGTAGACAAGTGTTGTTGTGTTAGGAGGATTGGAGCAGATCCAAATCGCTACTCAGGCAGGAGCTGATATGCGTCACACCAGCCTTTCACTTCATTGTGGATGCAATTGCCACAGGGAATTAGTCATTAACACACTCTTCTCAGGCACCAGTATATTTGAAGCCTGGTAGGAGCAGGTGGGTAGGACATATGACCAGAGCGACAGCAGAAGACAATACCTTAAGTTAACTATGCAGTGTTTCCAGTCTATGGTTAATGGTATAAAAAAGTTTTGGAAATCCTTTGTTAACAAAACTTTTGCCCATTCAATAAGTTCAACCCCTTGAACTATCTAACAGATTGCAGCATCTCCAAATACCCTGCTGATTTGGGATATTACAGAGTGAGTACATCTATTTTGACGTGGACTAAGTTTTGGTGGGGCGGGGAAATAGTGAAAGGGGCAAACAATATCTTTGTTTGGGCCAAGATAAATGGGTTAATCAGATACACCCATCTTATTTCAAATCCAGCTTTGGGACAGGATTATTCAAAGCACAATTCATTCCTTGATTAACTAAAACTTTCAAGTCTCCTGGCAGGTCAATACATTTGTTCAGCCCTCACTGTGATTTTGGATTAATTGAAATAGAGACAATTGTGACTGTGGTTTAGTATATTTAACTCTCCCACTCCGATGTCACTTTTGTTTCTGACGCCCCTCTTGAAATGTTTAACAAGCACCATAATGGTATCTCTTTCCCTTCAATACGACTGTTGCAACAGCAATGATTTTTGTTTTCTCAGCAGAGGCAGTGTAACAAAGGCAAGTCCTTTCACCCAAGGAAAAGATGCATTCCTCTACATCCACCAACAGCTGCACATTCATTCAATCCCGTGGCCGTCTACCTGCACAAATCCCCGATTACATCCAGAATAAACTGAGCAACTGAATCTCCACAGCTCACTCGAGTGGAATATTCAAAAGGTACCCTACAATGCCATATCTCCCTCATTAAGCCCTTTATATAAATTTTGTACATCACGATGGAAAATCTTCCTCAGGAACAAATGCTGGCAAGTCTGCACGTCTTTTTGCAGCACATTGATTTGTTGTTGCCCCTTCAGATTTACTTTCAATTTAGCTCAATTTACTATCTTTATTGCCTTCATTTTACAATCAAATTTATTATCACCTACCACATGATTTTTTTGTAGCAGCTGTGCAGTGCAATACATAACCTAAAGTAAAATGCTGTATATGAAAATTTAAATTAGTGCAAACAGAGCAAAAATAGTGAGTTAGTGTTCATTATTTTAAAAACAATACAGCGCAGTACAGGCCCTTCGGCCCACAATATTGTGCCGACCCTTAAACCCTGCCTCCCATATAACCCTCCACCTTAGATTCCTCCATATACCTGTCATGGTCCAGTTCAATGTCTGCAGAATATATTTATTGAGATACATGGTGGAATAGATCCTTCTGACTTTTCAAGTAGCCCCCAATTTAATCCTAGCCTAATCACAGGAGAATTTACAAGTACGAATTAATCAACCAACTGGTTCAACTTTAAAACGTGGGAGGAAACCAGAACACCCGGAGGAAATCCACAGAGTCGAAGTGAGAACATACAAACTCCTTACAGGCAGTAGTGGGAATTGAACCTGTGTCACCCGTGCTGTAAAGCATTGTGCAAACGACCACACTACTGTTTTGATGGCAGAGGGGAAGCTGTTGTTCCTAAAGCATTGAGTGTGTGCCTTCGGACTCCTGTACCACCTTCTTGATGGCAGTAATGAGAAGAGGGCATGTTTTGGGTCCTTAAACCACAACTACCTTTTTTGAGACATTGCGTTTTGAAGATGTACTGGATGGAGCTGGCCGAGTTTACAACTTTCTACAGCTTTTTCTGATCCTGTGCCCCTTCATAACAGATGATAATAGAACCATTTAGAATGCTCTTCACAGTACATCTATAGAAATTTGCAGATGTCTTTGGTGATGTACCAAATCTCCCCAAACTCCTAAAGAAGCTGCTGACACACCTTTCAATTGTCTCATTAGGTTTAGCACTGAATAGATCTTGATAGACGTTGACACCCAGAAACTCTAATATAACCTTGTTGATTCCAATGAGGATCCTTTACACAAACAAAAGTCACTCAACACAATGTTGGCATTTTCAGAAAATACTAAAAGGTTCTCTAAAGAAAAGACTACAAGTAGTCAGGACAACTAAACAAATTGTTTTATTAATACTTTGTAGCTGTAACATAAATAGTGTATGGTATTATGCAGTCAAGGAATTTTCCAATAATTAAACAAGTTTAAACAGTTGCTCGTACATACTAACCGCTAACATGGTCACGTTCCACATTTCACTAACCATTCATTCACGGGAAAACTTTAAAAAAAACTGCCCTTAACTGGAGAACATACAATTCCATTTCATGGGTCACATGTTACAGCATTTAAGTGATTAAAAAAAGTTGAAATGAAACCAGATACATCTAAAGCAATGATCAGCCTCGTGGCGTCTGCTTCCTGATCAGGATCTTGTTAGGCAGTAGAGAAACACAGCTTCAGTGTATACAGATCAGGCCCATCTGTTGAGGTTTTCAAAACATTGGAGTTGGGGTGGGGGGGGGGGGGGGGAAGAGAGAAAAAGAGAGACTTACTCAGTGGATAATCCAGTATCAAACCTGACTAATATACTGACAGGTGCTGCACAGTGCATTAAAAGCGCAGATTGGCTGCTTTTTGGCCACATGTTTATTTTATCAACGGTGTCTTGCTCAGCTGACTCAATTGCAGTCGGAGAACCACAGAACAGAACCAGGCCCTTCAGCCCATCTAGTCAGTACCAAACTATTATTCTGCCCAGTTCCCATCAATCTGCTCCTGGACTACTGCCCTCCAAACCCCTCACATCCATGCAGACATCCCAACTTCTCTTAAATGTTGAAATTGACCCCGCACCCACCATTTCTGTTGGCAGCTCGATCCACACTCTCACCACTCTGAGTGAAGTAGCTCCCCCTCTGGTTCCCCTTAAACATTTCACCTTTCACCCTAAGCCCCATGACCTCTAGCCAACCCTAGTAAAAAAAAGCCTGTTTGTATCTATACCTCTATCAATCCTCCTCTCATTCTCCTACGCTCCAGGTAATATAAAGTCCTAACCTATTCAACCTTTCCCTACAAGGTAGGTCTTTAGCTGAGCACAGGAACCAAGCAACCAACATCTGGAACTCTCCCTCTCCATTCCCAGTGAAGATACCACAGCATCTGAACAAACCGCTTGTTGAGATGAGTAACTGAATATTATCAAGCAATGTCCACCCACCTCTCTGCACAATTGCATGATTGTTCCCCAGTACGGGTTCTTCACTGACCAAAGAATCTCAGTTTAACACCCCCATGAAAATTCCATAAACTTAAAGGAATATTACTAATGGCATGACAAACCTCAAAATATCTCCACTTATGTCACCGAAGGCAAACTAGAACCTGAGGGACCCCACGGGCGTGCCAATGTCCTAGAAGCAAAATCCTACTTGTCTATGGATATCAAAGACAGGCTGGAGGCTTTGGTAATTTTGTTCTCTGGTCAAGATTTACAGACTGATTACAAATTTCAGTTCTTTAGTCTAGTGTTGCTGCTTGTAAGAAACTTCCCTTCCACTTCATCTCTGTACTCCACCCCCCCCACTATCACTCCATTCAGTAACAGACCCCAAATTCCCCAGTAATGACCATATCTTTAGCTTGTCTTGCCAAAAACTGAAAGCCCTCAATTACCATCAACTTTAAGCCCCATCTCCTCAACTTGCACTCTCAGCCACATTTCAGCTCATTTTCCAGAGAAAGACATCTCTGTGCAATACTCTGATACTCAGGTTCTGTCTGGCGTTGTATCAGTAAATAGCCTCATCTTAAGCTAAAGTACCCCTTCCCCTTCAGACATCTTTCCGTACTGGAAGATGTACTTTAAAAAGCAAATAAAAGTACATTTCTAGATTCTATACCAGATGTGTTAATATCAAAATAACTCAAAAGTCAAGAATGCTTCACACAGTTTAGCTCAAAGAATCAATGTCAGAGTTCAGGATGGAAGAATATACCTGGATTTTTTAGCCTGTAGTGATTAAGCATAACCAGTGCTTCAAAAGCATCGGTCTTCGATTCGTACTCCAGGAGCCCGGAAGAACTTTTCTCACCTACAAAAGTGAGAATTTTGGGGTAAGTGAACAGGAGTAAATTCCTTTGATACAAACTCCCAATATCAACATCTAGTGAGGATTGAAGGGAGAGTAGAACTACATGGAAAGGATACTCTTAAAAGGAAAGCTGTTAATAAAATACATTTACACACAAAGCTGAATTATAGTCCCCTACCCGAAACACTGCATTTGGGGTCCAATTGTGTTGAAGTATTGCAAAGAATTAACCTTAATTGATATAGCTTCCAAGATTGAGTTAAACCATGTAGGGAATGCAACCTACAAATCTCAACAAGAATAAACAAAAGTGGAAATTGTGTTAAATGTATGGAATCCATAGTTTCCAACAATGCTAGCCTTTGTGACATTAACTCCCACATGAATCCACCTAACACTTATCCCCAACTTCTTAATCTCATTTTCTAGCACAATGATGAAGGATGCTTCGCCAGCTGTGCTTTTGATTTACAATTCGCCCTCATTCCAACATCCCTTCTTCAGCCCCATAACCTTTGCTAATGTCTACTGCAAACCACAATTCCCATGGGTACAAATGTTTCCTGTATGAATTTGATTCCATTCTTCGAGAGCAGCAAATTAAGATAACACCTTTCATACCACTGCTTCCAAAATACTTCTCTTAGCTAAGCCTTCCCCCCTAATGTGTTTAAGACCTCTTCTCTGTCAGACTGCCTGCATGCAGAGTATTTCCAACCATCTCCAGGGTAGTGCTTGCAAACACACTATCCAACAAGTTCTGACTCTTTGTAAAAACATTTCACTCAACTTCGTTCAATGCCCCTGAAGCATTTTCCAGGTCTTTGCACTGCGCTGCTGCTACAAAAGCAAAGAATTTTACACTGCAGATCCTGGGCATCTCAGTTTGTGCCTGAGTATCTGAAGAGGAAAAATATCAACATTACGAGCTAGGTGAAAATGCTCCAAGCTAACCCTATCTTAATAGGACTCAACTCCTTGCTACCAATCGATACAAAATGAGTTTTTGAACTAACCATTTAGCTTCAGGAACAATTAAATTGAAATTAGAAACATATAGCCTGGCTTGCCCAAGCTGACCATGATAGGAAAAGTGTTAGCTTAATTCCAAACACCTTGAGGGGGAACAAAACTATTTCTCAGATCCAATGGATCCCAATCTTTTTTATGCCATGGACCCCTACCATTAACTGCAGGGTGCATGGGCCACAGGTTGGTAACCCCAGCATCAGATCTCATTTCAGCCACACCCCCACCTCACCTTAAAACAGTGCCCTCTACTTCTAGACTCACTTTTCCTTTAGAAGGAAGACAACTTAGTCATCCATGCCTTTCAGCCTTCTGCATTTCACTGAGAATAAAGCCAGTTTCTATAATCTCATACAATTATAGCATCCTCATTCTCGGCAGCATCCCGGTTAATCCTTTCTGAACTCCTTATTGCCATAACATCCTTCCTGTAATGTCATGATTAGAGCTGGAGGACACAATACAAGTGCAGTCCAATTAATGTTCTGTACAGCTGGAGTTACAATTAATGTTCTGTACAGCTGGAGTTACAATTAATGTTCTGTACAGCTGGAGTTATTTGGCAGAAACAACCCACTATTTATATTCAGCTGGATTAAGTTCAGGAAACTTCAGGATTTCTTTGAATAAGTTATCAACAGCTGTGTACTCCCAAGATTCCACAGATCGTAAATCTAAACACGTACCGGATAGGTTAATTGGTCATTGTAAACTGTCCTGTGACTTAGGTTAGGGTTAACTCGGGGGTTGCAGGGGCTTGATAGGGCAGAAGGATACTGTCTATCAGCACTTTAACGGATGCACAATTTCTACTCAGCTGACACTGGGCAGTAACCTGCACAGACACCAACAAAAAGGCAAAACAAACATATGTATGCAAAACACCTGGTGAAAGTCACAAGCGAACAGCTTGAACAAAAAAATTACTATTAGCATTGTACCAGGAAACTACGGAGTGTTTTCCTTCTGCTGAAGAACACTTATAGATTTGTTACAACAGCCCTACGAGTGCCTCCCATGACCCATCTAGGGGAAAAAATACAATGTAGACTTGAATACACTCACACCCAATCCCATAATCAGATTTAACCTAATAAATGGCTGTCTCACTGTAATAAAGAGCTAGTGATCAGTCCAAATGATGTAATAAGATCAGAACATTTATAGAGCATTACTAAAAACTATTGGTAAAACAGCTCTTCATCCCAAAATAACATCATTATTGAAATTATTTCCAACAAAAGGAGCAACTTTATATTGATCACAAGCACAAGACAATTTGCAGATGTTGGAAATACAAAGCAACACACACAAAGTACTTGAGGAACGTAGGTCAAACAGCATCCATAGAAAACAGTTGACCTGAAAAGTAAACTAGAAGGGTCTCTGCCTGAAATGTAGACCGTTCACTCTTTTCCATCGATGCTGCCTGACTGGCTGAGTTCCTCCAGCATTTTGTGTTGCAACTTTATCTTGATCCCAGTCCTGACAGAGGCCTTTGGCACGAAATGTTGACTCTTCATAGATGCTGCCTGACCTGTTCCTCCAGAATTTGTGTGTTACACTAGTTACAGAAGCTTTACTAGCCAAGATCTAAACTTTGTAGTCTCTTCCAGGTATCATTGTCATTAACCAGCATCTTTTAACTACACTTCCATTAATCTGAAGGCATTTCAACTGATGATACATGCATACTCTGCTCTATCAGACTTGTCAATGCATATGACATGAAATTGGTTTCTGGGTAACAGTGCAAAGATAAAACCCTACAAATCATATAAATAGCCAAGGAACAACGAGGTAGCGTTCATGGACCATTCAGCTATCTGATGGTGGAAGGGAAGAAGCTGTTCTTGAGTGTGTGTTTTCAGGCTTATGTACCCCCACCCCAATCATGGTAACAAGAGAGCATATTCAGGACGCTGAGGGACTGGGCTTGTATACGCTGGAATTTAGAAGGATGAGAGGGGATCTGATTGAGGCATATAAGATTATTAAGGGATTGGACACACTGGAGGCAGGAAGCATGTTCCCGCTGATGGGTGAGTCCAGAACTAGAGGCCACAGTTTAAGAATAAGAGATTTAGAACAGAGATGCAGAAAAACTTTTTCACCCAGAGTGGTGGATATGTGGAATGCTCTGCCCCAGAAGGCAATGGAGGCCAAGTCTCTGGATGTATTCAAGAGAGAATTAGATAGAGCCCTTATAGATAGCGGGGTCAAGGGATATGGGGAGAAGGCAGGAACGGGGTACTGATTGCGTATGATCAGCCATGATCACACTGAATGGCGGTGCTGGCTAGAAGGGCCAAATGGCCTACTCCTGCACCTATTCTCTGTAAGGATCAACGATGTCTTCTTGAGGCACTGCCTTTTGATGTTATCCATTGTACTCATTTATTTAATTTGATTTGTTATTGTTCAGATATTTAACCAGAAGTCTTTGCTGCCCATCAGTTTGGTTCAGGTTCACCTTAAAACTGTTGTTGTTCCTCTTCGCACACTGTGTGGCAACCTTGCTATTTCTTTAGCCTTTGTCTTTTTTTAAAAAAAGTGAGGTTTTGCTAGCTCTACGCTCAACCCAACACAGATGCAAAGTGTACAAGGAGCCAGCCGGATTTGAACCTGGGTCCACTTCCCTCGAAGTCCAGTACAGATGTCACCTCACCGCTGGCCGGCTGCTCCTTAAAACTATCCAGCCCCAGCTCAGGAAAACAGGAATCAATATTTCTACCCCTGTTGACCACAAAAGTCAGATTATTGCAGCACAGTCTACAGTCTACAATGGTTCTAACATAACCATACTTGATTTTGTGTGAAATTCCACTGAGATAATAATGGACTTCATATCTAATAAAAGGCTATGAAATGTTGTATTTATTTTCAGAAACACTGTCGCGGATAATGAAATGACAGAGTGCAGACTCCCTGTAGCTTTTCATATCAACATTCCTTTTCAATGGAGCTTGGCAGTTTCACGGCCAAGTGAAGGCACAGGGGCCAAGAAAATTAGTATTTAATTCTCAGTTGGGCTCGTAAGTTGGGGAGAAAAATTGGAGAAAGATCAATCCTTGGAATCAAAGCTAGGCTAAAACACTAGATGGCTTTACTGCAAGTACCATAGATATTATAAACCTACCAAGGGACACACTGCATTAGTGTGCATGGGCTGAAGTGCAGATGGAATTCAGAACCCACTCTGAAGGTATGGGATTTTATCCCCATTTCTGTACTTGCATTGCACATTATCACACCTGTAACAGTGAACTAATGCTAAACAAACAACTTTTATCAGGAGGGGGCAGGAGTCAAAGTTATCAGTATCTTTTCTAGAAAGCTTAGAAAGATGAGAAAGGCCAGAATCAGATCAAATTTAATAGCAATATATGGTCACCAGTCTGGGAAAATCAAGGTGAAATTCACTTCTGAGAAAAAGCAGTGCTGGAAAAGCACTATTTGTGGGACCCACTCATTCTTCAACCTTTGTATTCCTGAGCTTAGCAAACCACATAAGCAGCCATTAAAAAAACTCAATAACGTGACTGGTAAAATAAAAGAACCAAAGCTACAGTTTTATATTACATTTACTCTATCTCATGACAGCATATTGCCTGATCCCAATATGTCCCAGAGTAACCAGCATTCACACTAAGGTGTGTCAAGCTTTCTTTTTACCTCTTATGAATTTAACCCTTTGCTCACCTCAAGGTTGGGTATGGATGCACTACCTGTTGCTACAAGTAACAGATGAGAAAATGCACTTGCAGACCTTGTAATAAATTGACAGATGTAAAATGCCTATTATACTTTAAAAGCTTTAAATACAAAGACTTGTATTTAAAATACTTTTACATAACTCAACTAAGATGGGAGGTATAATCAGCAGGATTTCTGGAGTTCATGTAACGATGTGTTTCTAGTTTCTCTTTCTTAATTTTGTTATTTTGTGCAATTTTGATTGGGGCGGATTGGTTCTGCAGCCTGCAGTTAACGAGTGACAGCATTACGTTGAATCCTAAACTGTTTCAATGACTTTGTGGGCTGGTGTTTTATATTCTGTCTTTTTTGCTCGTCTTTTTTTAAACCATTTGTGCAATTTGCTCTTTTTGTTGCATGTTGGATGTTTTTCTTTGAATGCGTTCCATGGTGTGTCTGTTTCATGCCTGTGTGTGGGAATACAATTCTCAGGGTTGTACATTGTATACATACTTTGATAATAAAAGTACTTTGAAATTTGAGATTAATACAGGTGTCCTCCATTTTTCAAATGTTCGCTTTATGACAACTCGCTGTTACAAAAGTCCTACATTAGTACTTGTTTTCGCTAACCAAAGAGGATTTTCGCTTTTACGAAAAAAAGACGCCCGCTTTATAAGCGTTTACCCTGAGAAAGACTACAATGACCGCGAAACATTGTGCGTGTAGTTGTTTGCGTAGGCATGTACAGGATTTTTTTTTCTCCAAATCAACTTTGGCTCGCTGTTTTCCTGATTTTGATAAGTGAAACTACACCGTACATACAATATTTCTACTTTACATAGGGTGTATATTTATCATATCATTCCTGCTTTTACTAAATGTTAGTGTTACTTTAGGTTTTATGTGTTATTTGGTTTGATTTGGTAGGTTATTTTTTGGGTCTGGGAACGCTCAAAAATTTTCCCATATGTCTTACTAGTAATTGCTTCTTCGGTTTACGACATTTCAGTATACAAGCAGTTTCATAGTAACACTCTACCTTCGGGGGAAACCTGTAAAGCATTTTTGTAGGATTAAGGTGACACCTACTTTAGTCCCATATTACAGTATATGCTGTGCACTAATAACAATACAAATGCTGGGAAAGACACCATGTCAGGAAATAGAATCTTAAAAATAGTTTTCTATAAAACTCAGCCACGTGAATTGAATGGGTGTGATCGGTTGTTAGTTTAAGACCATCACAAGGTACTTTTAACAAGGATACAGGTACTTCCTCATAGTTCAAATTTCACTGAAAGAAAAAATAGAATACAGATTTATGTCCTACCTTGATTTCCTTTAGATCCAGCTGGTCCGGTTTGGATAATGGAAGAAAGAAATACAAATTTCTATTTAACAAACCCTTCTTCCTCCTAGAGAATTTATATACAATCTGCAGCATAACATGTTGCCCAAAAATGAATCACACAAGGCTTTAAGCACTCAAGAACAAGGAATAATCCCCATTATGACAACTCTCTACACTCTAGGAATAACTCATTCACTGGAATTGCACAAGAGCAATTCATATTGTCAGGTATATTCTTTAAAGATCTCAGCTCCAACATGAATAATTTGAAAACTTCCCAAATCTCAAATATAGATAAATGCCTCCATTTTTCTAGTCAGTGCATGGCAATAAATTTACCTGCCTCATACATAGACGGAGCTCCAGAAGAACTCAAACACCACCCTCAAAGGACTAGATTTGTGACAGCACTACTTTCACTAAGCGTTTTAAGACTAACACTGTATTCAGAGAACATCACACACACAAACAGAACAAGATTATTTGAAGGTACAAGTCACTTACTTTTCCCACTGAAAAATATGACACTTTTAGGTCTCTTCACGTCAACTTTGTCCGATATCTGGAAAACAATGCAAAATTACAAGCCCGCTCTCTGCAAATACAAGCATTAGATGCAAAATAGCCAATCCAGGAAATCAAACATTTAAAGTTAAAGGCAAAGATAAAGCACCATTTTAAGTCTTTCAACTCATGCACTAGAGGCATATTCATTCCCTCCATCACTAACCCAGTATTTGTGGTGTATGCCATCATTATTCACCCAGGCTACTAAGAAAGTCCCTTCTAAACCAGTGACCTCTACCTCAGAAGGACAAAAGCTTCTGGCACATAAGTACTAAGCCAAGCACCTTTCTGACTTGGAAATTCATCGCCATTCCTCCCTGAATGCAGAGTCTATATCCTGGAATTCCTAAGTGAACACCACTGTAAGAGTACCTCCACTAGAATTACACCAGTTTGTCACCGATTTTCAAGGGTGGACAAAACAGCTTGGCTTTTCCTGGCAAGCCCAGAAAGTGATTAAATTACTTTAAAAAACCAAATTATATTTAACGTTAATATCACTGCACAATCAACACGCACTTTCTTCCAGGTTGAAATAAAGTAGAAACGACGAAACCAAAAATTTCCAAAATTAGTTTGTTAGGGCATATTCTGGAGATGTGCAATATAGCAAATATTAATCTCAACAGGAACCAGTCTTCAGATCTGAATATGGATTGTAGATTGAATTTAAAAGCAGCTTGGAACAATAGTCTTCCTGAAGCTGCATTGTAAGTTGCAGAGCAGGAAACAGCCAACTGACCTGAAATGTCTCCACATACGTGAAATGCAATTAACATGCCATTGTATGAATATGACTCAGACCACAATCGTCAGCAGTAATTTTAAGTGTGTTGGCGTGAAGACCCAGGTATTTGAAAAATTACATGCAACTCAAAAGCAGCATTATCAGGATCTTGTAACTATAGAAATTGTCCTGTCAGCTTGTTCTTTAATGTGCTGTAATGTTGAGTTGGGGACTCTCTCTCGAGTGACTCCTAAGGCTTGTGTTTGCCCTGAATAGACTTTTATATCTACCAGCTGCACCCCGATGACTTTGTTCACAGTCGCGACACTAAGTCAAAAGCAATGGATGAAACAAAAAAAATCCAAAATTAGCTTAAAATATAGGTTTCGGTAAATACACTCCTAAATGGATACCTGCAGGAAAATATCTGGGATTCTCTCCTCTGGAGGGCTATAATTATTCAAAAAGAAATCATATTTTTGGGCATTGGGGAAATCAGGTTTGGAAAGTGGACTGATAGAACATCCTAAAACAGGGGTACCTGACCCTATTTTTATGCTATGGACCCCAGGTTAGGAAACCCTGCTTAAAGGGACAGAACAGGTTTGATGATTCACACGGCTGACATCTGTACCTATCAGCAAGTCTTCAGATATGCCAGAATAACAGAGCCCCAAGGCTCCTTGGGTGTTCCTATTTTGAGCACAACACTATTTCAGAATAATGAGGCTCACAAATGGAAAGCTGTTTCAGAGAAATACTACATACAAACCTGATAGAATACTTCTTCAACAGTGCCTGGAGGAGCACTGAAGAAATGCAGCATGTTGTTAGGCTTCTGGATTCGATTTTTGGCAGCTTGCTTCACATTGGTGAATCGGTTATTACGATTCGTTGAATAGTCCTTGAAACTACAAGAGCCGTCTTCCAACTCAAATGACTGGCCAGGGACAATTACCTTTTGTTTTGATACACTGTGGGGGAAAGGAGGGAAAAAACCCTTAGTGAAAAAAAAGGCAGAGGTTTAGCTATTGATTAGCAATCAGAATTGAATCCTGTGACTGTTTCAATTCCCACTAAGATTTAAGTACATAGCCAGTATCAGAAAGTGACCACAAAATTAGTTGTTCACCAACATCCTTACCAGACTGGCTAAAGATCCTGAGGAGGTAAAACTCAACTAACCTAGAAGTGAATTGCTAGGTCACTTCGCTCTGGGGCATTTGGCTTTGCCATCAACCTCCATCCTACAAATGACATACTTGGAAAATGTATTGGACTCAGCTCAGCCGTCTTACCATACATTTATGTGCTGGTCAAACAGAAAGTTTTCAGTGTTCAGACACGTGAGGGCACGGTCCACTGCAAATCCATCCCCCATTTCCACCATGGCAGCTCCAGGTTTGCTTTTTAGGAATTTAACCTGTAAATAGATTTGTAGTTGTTAAGTATTAAATTGAAACATGAGTTTAAAAAAAATTCTGGGAAAAAAAACTTTTGGAGACAGAGGAAATAGCAATTAGTCCACTATTCAAGATAAAACAGCGGAGAATTGAGACAACAGAGACTGGAATGTGAAGTCAAAACAAACTGTTGGAAAAGTTTGGCAAACAAGCAACATGGGTAGCAGCAAAAGAACAGCATACGTTTTGGGTCAAAATTCGGCTCGAGCCCAGCAATTTATTTTTATTTGCCTACCACATTTTTGTAACAATATCTCCCAAATATGCTTCTACACAAGCTCAAGATCACACTTAGAATCAATAGTTCAGTCTATGCCATACAGTTATTGCTTATTGTCAGAGTGCTACAGCAGTTCGAGTGCTTTGCTCCTTTAAAGTACACACACACACCAGTACTTGTGCACATTTTATTCCATATCTGTACTTTAATTTTTAAGACATTATGCACCCCCCCCCCCCCCCGCCCAATCCCGATTTGGTTTGCTACTTTCCAAATACAAGATCTTCTGCTTACTGTCCACAGCTGTTGCTGATTACTTATCGCATTGTTAAGCAATTAACCTTTGATACTGGGCCAGCTACCAATCACTTGCATATTCGTTCGTTAGAAGCACTCTGTTAAGTGAAGGAATTTCAATCAATATTTGACTCTACCTTTCTTGAGAATGTACAGTCTTTTTACATCAGCTCCTTGTGTTCTGTACTGTGATGGTGAATAATAAAACCGCTTTGAAACTACTCAGGAATGAAGTTTAGTTATCTGCCTAGCTTAAAATGGGGAAACTCTCGACTGACGGCACAAAAACATTGCTTATTCAGCAAAATTATCGAATGCTGTCTTTTATCATTGTCTGTCATTCCAACACACCACAGCAATTGCTAATATGTGTAAACAAAAATACACACACGTAAATGTACACGGCAAACAAAGCTGACCCTTGATCAGATAACAATAACCTAAGATAACAATGCAAAGAGATTGTAAACAATCATTAACAATTTCAAAAAGACTAATGCAAATTCCCATGCAAACATACCTTATGCACATTTCCATACAGACAGAAAATATTGAACACTTTGTCTGGGTTCATTCTCTTAGTATCCAGCCCATACACGATCAGGACTGGGCTATCAGCGAGAGGACCATAATCACCATGAGGGGCAAGTGGTGGAGGTTGCTGTACTGAGGAGCCATACTGAGAAGAGTAGCGCCGTGAAGGTGGACCCCTACGAGGGCCTGCCACTGGAGGAGGTGGTGGTGGAGGACCCATCCCCCTGCCTTCATAACGATGTGGCGGAGTATAATCGTCGTCGTCATCGTCATAAAATCCATGGTATGAAGGAGGATAGCCATGACCTGGTCAACGAGAAAGCAAAGCGTGGTCAGAAAGATAAGCTTGCAAAAGATATGCAATTTATTCTGAAAACTAGAAACGGACTTGTACTTTATGAGCAATGTAATTGCTTTGTAGAAATCATATGATCTCCACTTACTTTAGCTTGATTCAGCACTGGTCTCCCACACTAAAAAAGGGGCATTAATTTAAAATAACGTGAACACTATTTTATGGTGAATCTCAGCGACTTTTGGCTAGTGGCCAATGAAGTAATGAAAACAAAACACTTCATTAATCACCCTTTCTATTAAACAATCAGTGCAAACAATAACTTGCAACTTCCCTTTGGCCCTGGAGGCTACAATGCAACAGAACTGAGGCAGAGCAATGGGCCCATCGCTGAGAGCAAGCGAGAGCAGAGGTTCAATCAACTTAGGTGCTGGGCCGAATTGGAAAGGTTGGGTACTGGCTGAAAGAAGGCAGCTGGGCTCATGGCCCTTGAGCATACTTAAGGGCCAGATTGAAAAGATCAGGGTGTTGGGGCCAGAGGCAAGGGACAGGTTTGCTGCGCCAAACTAAGGGCCCGTGAATAGACTCCTTGTTTCCCTTCAGTTCAGAATGCTATGTTTGCATGATTTTATTTTTCCTCTGCACATTGTGTGTTTGATGATCTTTCTTTTAATAAAAAAAATTATTTTGGGTTTCTTTGTTTTGTGGCTACAAATCTCAAGGTTGTGTAAAGTATACATACTTTGATAATAAATGTACTTCGAAAGTCATGAATATTCACTATTTTGTAGAATATGATAGAAGTTGAAAGCCAAGCTTGAGGTGAACAATATTGCTACAAAATTTGTAGATTCTAGAAGTTGGCCAATTCAGTTCCTGACAAATCAATACTATGTTTAAAACAGAATGAAGAAAATTTAACACAAGGGGTCAGCAACTTCAATACATCTGTAATTTAGGGAAGGTACTGCCTAAGTAAAATGTGCCTAAATACCAAGGGAGGCATCTGACCAAAGTTATCCATTAAAACACTTCAGAGAACCACATGAAATCTGATCTGCCAAAATATCTGAAGTTCACTTTATTGTCAATCATTACCAACTTAAAAATCAGTAAATTTGGATTTTACTTTTCCAAATCTGGATTTAAAGGGAAGAAAGCAGGAAGGTTTTGTATTTCTGTTGAAACGCATCCTATAATTGAGTTCAATAATTTTATTTTGCGCCGGGGGTACTGCAAACAAAAGGTCTGAGAGGACAGCACAGCCCCATTCCTGGGACAGGGTTACTGCACAACCAATTCCATCCTGTGCACTTGACAAGAGCAGCTAAATTCAGTGGATTTGGATCTCATCTTTCATCTTATAGCTTAATTTAGTACAGATATTATCCCTTTCTCAGCAAGGTCAAGCTCAAAAAGGGCAAACATTTAGGACTCTAAAGCAATCTGATCTTGAATATGAAGCTCCAGAGGTACTAAGCACGTAAACATTTTAAAATTCAAAATGGAAAGAAAGTTGTTCTTATTGTGTGCAGTTTTGGGCCACTTATCTAAGAAAGGATGTGTTGGCATTGGAGAGGGTACAAAGGACGTTCACGAAAATGATTCCAGGATTGAAAGGCTCTGCTCACTGGTATTAAGAATGAGTGATGACCTCATTGAAACCTATCAAATGTTGAAAGGCTTTCTCGAATGGACGTAGAGAGGATGTTTCCTATGGTGGTGGGAGTCTAGGACCAGAGGACACAGCCTTAGAAGAGAGGGGTGTCCTTTTAGAACAGATTTGAGGAGGAACTTCTTTAGTCAGGGACTGGTGAATCAGCAACTTGTTGCCAAAGGCACCCTGGGAGGTCAAGTCTTCATGTATATTTAAAGCAGAGGTTGATAGATTCTTCATTAGTCAGGGCATGAAGGGATACAAGGAGAAGGCAAGAATCTGGGACTGAGGGAAATGGATCAGCCTGATGAAATGGCAGAACAGACTCCATGGGCCGAATGGCCTAATTTTGCTCCCACATCTTGTTATGGTCCCATTGAAGCATAATACATAAAACTGAACGCACTGTTTAGTAGAGGGATTTTTCTCTGGCACGATCCACTCACCAAAGCTGGATGGAGCATCGCCAAGCAAGGCAGGTGGTCTTGAACGCTTGCTCGGAGGCTCTGGAATATAAAACAGAAAACTAACGAAGCCATTACATACAATGGGAATAAACAAAAGCAGTAAAACTGTTACACATGAAGTCCCAACTGCAGCACAAGATTAAGTACCGTTCCCCAAGGATATAATACCAAACAGTTACTAGAAGTCAATTCGAAAGTACGCAGAATAAGACAGAACTAATACAGAAATGTCTACTTACAGCAGCGCTAGGGCACAAGGTCCAAGTGAACATTATCTTACCACTTTTATGCCTCAAACAGCAACAAATGGTTTGAAAGATGGCTCTCCATCAAACATACGGTTGCAAGAAGATTCAACACAGGCTTGAAACTTCAACCCTGCTTCATAGGTTTTACAGTACATGATCATAGAAACAAAAGATTACAATTAGAACATTCTTCTACACATCATAGATCTTTATTTGCATTTAAGCTTACAGCACAGAGGAAATTACAGAAGAAACACATTAACATACGAAAGATTTGATGACCAGATCATGTGAGAAGTGATGAAAGGAAAGCTGTCTTCAGTGTTTGAACCCCAAGATGCAACGTTCAAATTTACTGGTGCATTTGATCATCTGTGTGCACATATCCTGAAGTGGCCAAGTAAATTAGTTTAAAATCAAGTGACAGTTGCTTATGCAAATATTAACACCACCCATATAGTAGAATACAGTTATTGCATTATGGGCTGTGTTTCAGAATATAATCTATAATGTAAAACACAGATTTGAAATTTGATCTGCAAGTGAATATGGAATGCTAACGTGTCTGTATCTGACATTTAAGCCGTATTATGGGGTCTAACTGATCAAACCCAGCCAGTGACCGTATCTGCAAAAAGCTTGAATTCAAAGTTCAGCAGAACTGAAGTATTTGAGCAGTTTAGAAAAAAAGCAACTAGAATGAATTAATCCATAGATTCAATCTATTTATATTTCACCAAAACTGAGCTGAGGTAGCCAAATGTCAGGACCGATTGGGAAGCATATACAGAACCGACTGGGACTTGCTTTCTAACGTTACTTTCCTGCAACCTTGACTGGAAACTCGCAAGCTGTAGGGAGGGCGAGGTCAGGCTTGGCTCCAATGTCAGCAAGCCACTGTCTGTCTGGATATCCCCTGCGGCTTTTCAAACTCAAGTGCAAATAATTTACTTTATGCAAATACACTAAATCTGCCCTAAAGCAAACACTGATCCAGGGTTAAGGTACGAGGAACTTATGATGGCTCTGGGCCTACATTTCCCAGAGATCAGAAGAATGAGCGCAGAATACTGAAAGGACTGGATAGAATGGGGATTCTAGGAACAGAATACACAACCTCAGAATATTTCATTTGGAACAGAAATTCTTCCTAATCTCTTTAGCTAGAGGGCGTTGAACCAATTGGCTCAGACAGCTATGGAGGCCAAGTTATTGAGTGTATTTAAAGGTCTTGATTAGTAAGCATGTCAAAGGGTACAGTGAGAAGGCGGAGAATAGGTTGAGGGGACAAAAAGATCCGACATGACAGAATGGTGGGGCAGATCTGATTAACCAAATGGCCAAATTCTGCTCTTGAGCCTCAAGGTCAAACAACTTGACTGCCAAGGAAACTTGACATTTTCTGAAGTTCCAGAGGTCAATGAATCTTTTAACTTTCACTACCTAGTCAACTGCGGAGTCTCAATCACACACACAATCAAGACAAATGGCGATTTTTTGGCAAGGGTTGGTGGGCTAGGGGAGGAAAGTAATGGATGGAAAAGATCACCCACCATCACACAAGCAGAGCTGATATGAAGGGCGATCAGCTTATGTAGAGGTTATCTGTTAATCTAATATAGAGGGAAATCTATCACCGTTATTAACCAAGTAACCAATTTTGCTATTGCACTAATTCCCATAAGGGCATATTATTAAATTGGGATTAGCATTTCAAAGGTTCAAAAGGTCCAATTTAATGTCAGGGAAATGTATACTATATACATCCTAAAATGCTTTTTCTTTGCAAAATATCCACGAAAGCAGAGAAGTGCCCCAAAGAATCAATGACAATTAAACGAGAGAACCCTAAAGTATCCCCCCTAGCACGCAAATGGCAGCAAGACAATACCCCCTCCCCCAGCAAAAAAGCATATCCACTACTGAGCCCAAGCTTGAGCTAAGCCACAGCAAAAACACAGACCTTGCAGTTACTTCAAAGACTATCACACTTCATCTGGCATTCGACAAACCACAGGTCCTCTGCATTTCCTCATCTTTCCATTTTGGAGTGCTCAAACTTCTATCATTTATGACTTACAGATGGAAATTACATCTGCTCAGTAACATCTTTTATCCATTCCATGGTAATAGCACCACCAGGGCTCTCAAGTAGCTCATTTCAGTTAAGAGTTCACATACCCACAGAGGTTTGGCTGAACTTTGAAATTCTGCTCATGCATTTCACGGTCACTGCTACGTTCAAGCCTGCATGATTTACAAAGGCTATATAAACCCAAAAAAGCATCTTACAAGACAGAAACCAGTCAGGGGATAGCTAGGAACCATTTAATCATTTGCCATTTCAGAAATGGTATCAGAGTTGGCAAAAATAAAGTTGGTCCAGATATCAATTGGTTGCAAGATCTTCCCTCCTCAGCCTATCCTGCAAGATGCTTTTGGGTGGGGAGAAAAACAGCCCAACTGAAAACTAAAGGCCCTTAATATCACCAGAAGTCAGTGATATATTAGAAATGTGATTGAAGAGAAAATTACTGAATGTGAGAAATAAATAATTCACTTCCTGCCCATACATAGACAATTGGATCGGCATGTATTTGTATACATAAGCAGAGGCATTCAAAGGATGAATCTCAGGACAAACCTGGAAAAGCATTTGGGACTTGAGGTGATAATGTTCAAAACAGGTAGAGGCAACATAAAATCCATTACCAGTGGACTGAAATTAAGAAAGTGCAAATACTAGTGTAGCTTGCTATTGGAGCACCATGTCACTATTTCTCTTGTGTCACGTTGTTACTTTGGGACGCTCAGTAAACAGATCGGTTTTCCTGCTCACCAGATTTGAGCTGCGCAAGATGGAGCAGCTAGTCATCAGTATGAATATTACTTCTCCCTGCACAAATACTAGTCAACCTGCCAATTGCACCATCCCTGCATTTGTTTATTCCATAAGTCTTCTAATGAAGTTTGGGAAGGTTATTTATATGCCAAGCTCTGTATTAGCTTCGCCAAAGGAAGTTCTACCTATAAACAAAGATGAATGTTGTATCTTTGGATCAAACAGGAGACCGTGGGATTTCAATGAAGAACACTATGTGATGCCTAGAGTATGATAACTAATGACAAAGATTCAAATGGAATTAAGTGGAAACCAGGATATTTTCCCTACCCAAACCACCCAGATAATTGCACATCACACTCAAAAGGAATGATACAAAAGCCAGGAAGTGGGAGCAATGCCAACAGCTCCACTTTTTGGCTGGCTTTGACATGCGCTGAATGACTGAGGTCTGGGTTGGCAATCCTCCACAGGGACAACCTCTGGGATACATGCTTGGTGTTAGACTGCTCTGTCACCAAGACAATGAGATACTGGAACAAACAGCACTTAACTGATTTTTAAATACCATTATTCTACTATTTATTTATTGAGATGCAGTGTGGAATAAGCCCGTTTGGCCCCTCGAGCTATGCCCATCCAGCAATCCTGATTAAACCCTAGCCTAATCATGGGAGAATTTACAATGACCAATTAACCTAACAACCAGTATGTCTTTGGACTGTGGTACAAAATCCAGAGTCATGGTAAAAATGTACTAACTTCTTAAAGGCAGTTGGGGGGGGGGGGGGGGGGAAATTGAACCCAGGTTGCCTGTACTGTAGTGTCATGCTAACCACTAGGCAACCCTGCCACTATTTCCCCATCTCCCATTTTAAAAACTTCTCATCTTATGCCTCCCACTCATCAGGATTATTACGGTGAAGCAATTTAAGTCTCAGATGTCTTATATGCACTTTTACCCTCCTTTCAGCTTATGGAAAGTTTTTATATTTGGAAAAGCATGACAGCCTGAAGTTACTTCCCATCACAAGTTTTTTTTGCCCATTCCACTGCAAATAAACAATTGCAATATTTCAAGTCTTAGTTACCTGTCTTTAAATGAGAGAATTGTTGCTTCGTGTGCCCTCTCATGTGGGCATTTAAATAGTCCGTTAAAATTGATTCTCAAAGTACAACGAATGAAAAGTGACATGCTGCTCCATACGTGACAAAAGGATGACAGAAATTGAAATGCTGGGCATTATAAATTCCAACTGTCCAGTTTTTAATGTTTTGCTACCCTCATGCTCTGCTTATATACCCTTATCACTGATGTACCTGCTTACAGATGGTATCAGAAAGACTTCTCCTGAAGTAAAAGGCTCTCTGGCTGTAGAATTGTCTGTCAAGTGGAAGGAACCTTCATTGATTCTGTATGACTGGAGTATTTAATGCAAAATAGCATCTGTACCGGTGGAATAAAAACCTACAAGGTCTCAGTGGACATGAGAAAGTGTCACATTTTTCTGCAGCTAACAGGGAGAGGAGGCTTTGTAGATGAATGATTTCAGTGTCTTCATCTTGTTAGAGGTTTCGTGAGGTAGATTGACAGAGAAAACGGGAAATATTTGAGGTGAATTATTCAGGTATTTCATGGTCTTGACAGCTTGAAGAACGTCCTCGCTCAATTGTGTTTTCTTGTGAGTACAGTGTTGATCACATGGATTATTTCTCCCTCTCTCCTTTTGCGCAGTGCTAGCTACGTGACAAGCTGTGCGTGCAGCCGACGTCCAGCGTTGGTAATGCTCACCGTTACGAGTGTATATACAAATGAGCGTCTTGTATTGAAGTCAGTGAATAGAGGCTGTTGAGGAAAGGCTGAAGGTTTGCCGTATGAGGAGGATAAGCTTCCAGCAACCTTCGATTTCTGGTTAGCACACTGGCATTGACAGGCACTTCAGAGAAAACCAAGTTTCAACACAATTAAACAAACGGGAAACAATTCTGGTACCATGTTCCAATTGCTGGGGACATTTTCATCAGAAGAACACAAGACTGACAATATTAAGGGGATACTATTGCTGAATTAGAAATATGTACCATCATAGTTCAAGGAAACACCAAATAAAGACAGCCGTTGTTTAATCCCCTTTTAGATTTGTTTGTCCAATCTCAAGGCTCCCTTTAATAGCAGATGACTGAAGGGACAGTGTAAACAAGGTGATCCAGAGTACTTGGCAGATCCCATTCTGTGAAGAACACTCAAAACTCCTACAGATAAATGATTTCTATTGTGGAAATACTGAGAAGGGTGGAAACCGTGAGAAACTAAAATGCAAGCAAGAAACACAGAATTAAAAAAGGTATTAACCATAAAGTACACTGCAGATGCTGTGGTCATACAACAAGCTGGAGGAACTCAGCAGGTCAGGCAGCATCAGTGGAAATGAGCAGTCAACATTTTGGGCCAAGACCCTTCATCAGGACTGAAGAAGACTCCCTCTTCAGTCCTGACGAAGGGTATCGGCCCCAAACGTTGATCGCTTGTTTCCACAGATGCTGCCCGACCTGCCGAGTTCCTCTAGTTTGTTGTACGTGTTAAAAAAGGCATTACTCTGTAATTAGCCCACTTTGACAGGGCAGCAAAGGACAGTCATGAAAATAGCATTTATACATACAATACATTCATTTGCAGAATCTTCACCCTTCAAGATGCTCGAAGATCTTGGGCGAAGAGAGCGAAATATGAAAAATTGCAAAAAATGTACGGCGTGTCCTTGCTCTGATAAGCAATGAGGTGAGAGGTTATTGCTCCGACAAATTAGTAGAAAATTGATAGGCATCTTTGTTGAAATCCATACTCAGAAAGTGAGATTGAATATCTGAAGAACTGAGGTGACCACAAAATGAATTCCCTCACTTCACGCCATTGATGAGCGGCTAAAAATAGATAGTAGTCAGACTGGTAGTCACAAGTACATCTATGTAAGAACCCATGTTGAGATATTGTGAAGGTGTTTTAATATATTCCGTATTAACTAAATGCAAAGTATTGAAATCTCAGAATAACATTTTTAATGCAGCTAATTGGAGGAAGCTTTAGTATGCAAACCCTGAATCAAATCAAGCAGCTTATTGTTACTGACCAATCATGAACTGTAAAAAATTTAAAAATTCATAAGACTGGAAACAAGAAAGAACACTCACTGATAATAATGGTATCTTAAAACTATAAATCAACATCATACCAAATTCACAAACAGCTCATTTTAATAGTACACTACTGGCAAAGTAATAGTTTATTACCATGAGCTTGCATTTGTTAAAACCCAAACAGAAAACTACTAAATTTGAAACTTTCAGTTACACAAAGAGTTAATCAACTGTTCACAGGGAATAACAGGACAAATGTATTATAGAAATATTTAGTAATGCGTTCCCATGTGGAAATAAATTTAAGTTCATTATACTAAAAATTCACAATAATCATTGAAAAATCCCCTGAGGTGTGTAAGCACTTGAACTGCAGAAGACAAGTCATTTCAGAAATTCAAGCAGAGTAATTAAGCCAGATCTTACTAGACTCAATTCCCAAAAACACAGCGCTGACTGTAGTGTTATCACTAAAATTTCTATCGAACATTAGAGCACAAATTGTTTGTAGAATCCCTTTTTAAACTAAAAAGGTTCAGCTGTAACCTGCCAATTAGTCAGTTGCCTCAACAGAACATTTGATCTGTACTTTAAAGGCACTGGTAAACACTTGGAAATATTTTGAAATTATGAATAAAGTGTAATGTAACAAGTCTGAGAAAAATATTAAATTAAGATGGAATACTGATAGTAAATTGCCTCCAGTGATATCCAAGGAAGCAAACAATGCGGTGTATAAACATTTTTCCTATACAGTGAAAACCCAATTATGACAAGTACAATTCAGTGCAAGTAGCTCTCACAATGCAGTATATGTATTTAGATATTGCTGTGAGCAGATGTATAGAGATTCAAATATGTCCAGAAAGAAATATATCAAAAGAAAGCTTTGCATTTGGCTACGTGCTTGAATGACAGCTATATTATCACCTTGCTCACACCAATCATTAACTGCACTCTCTTCTTCCCCCCCCCCCCCCCCCCAAATGTGGCAGGACCAGATAACCAATATCACCAGTGCTGGAAGCTTACCTCAGTGTAGACTCAAGATTTAACCTTTGACTTTCAACCATTATCTAAGAGATTAGGGCCAATGTTAACAAAAACCTTTATCCTATAAACTGTCATTGAGTTAGTAAATTGCAAAACGGGCAAGGGAGTTACAAAAAAGACGAGTACTTCTTGTTCCTCGATTTTACTTTCTACCAAGCATTATAGCTATGAGTCCAAATTACAGGATGCATTCTGCGACTGAAGGTAATAATTTCGTTTAACTAAAATGACACCTGAAGATGCCTCAATGTCACAATCTCAATTGTACATCTGAAAAAGATGACAGCAAATATGTTGATTTAATAAGTGAGATATTAACACTTATTAGGGAAAAGAAAAACTTGAGAGCCTAAAGACTCCAGTGATAACAGAGAAGCATAAAAATGTTATTCAGTCTCGCTAATATTCAAATCTTAACAATGAAGCGTTGGTGCTGAATCTCCACAACTATACCTAATCCCAATTCCTATGATAATCAAAGTAACAAAGGTGCTGAAATGTCACGGAAGCTGTGGGACAGATGGCAGGAGTGCAGGGGTGTGGGTACAGACACACCCAGCCAAGACACCAGGGAAGGTCATTTGATTCCAAACAATTGGCTTACTGATTATTACAGAATGTCTCTCTGGTGCTTCTTGCTTCCTCCCCTCTCCCTTCCTCTTTTTCCAACCAGGATTCCCTGCTTCCTGCCCCCTTCCCACACTCAGTCCACAAATGAGAGCCATATCAGAGTCAGTTTTACCACTCACATATAGCACGAAATGTGTTTATTTTTGTGGCAGCAGTACAGTGCAATACATAAAATTACTACAGTACAGTGCAAAAGTCTCAGGCACCCTAGCTAAATATATGTGCCCAAAAATTTTGCACAGTATTGTATATAACCTGCTATGTAAAAAAAAAGCAAACCTTTATAAGACTAGCTTTTAAATTTAGTCTTCAAATCAAAAAGAGCAGGGAATAAATGAAAAATGGCTTCATTCACATAAAAATATACTTGGACTGAGGAAATCCACAGCACTATCACAGCTTCAATTTCTTCTCCCTTTGGGATGCACTAAGACTTTGAAAACACTATAGTTTTCACTTAAAGCATATGATACTCTTAACGTATCACATCGCTGACTATCTTTAATAAATCAACATGCAAAAGATTGGAACCGTAGCTGATACCTACACTAACATGTCAGTATTGAAAATATCATGGATTACAGAACAAGTTACTGACTTCAGAGGGGGAGGAGAGGAATGGAGAGGAAGGAGAACATTTCTTCAGTGAAGTTAAAATTAAAAATGGAGATAACTTGCATCTAAATATGTCCTAAGCTGGAGAAACTTCAGTTCCCAGGCATTTCACAGCCTAGAAACGTAGAAGAGTTTCCATGTTGCTAGGTGGAACAGATGTATAAGGAGAGAATTCCAGAGCTTGGCCAAAGTTATATCTGAAGTAGCAGGAATTAGGGAGTTACACGCACAAAATGCTGGAGGAATTCAATAGGCCAGGCAGTATCTATGGCAATCTAATCTATGACATTTCAGGCTGAAATGCTGACTGCAGTTTTTTTCTCCACTGATGCTGCCTGGCCAACTGAGTTCCTCCAGCATCTGCAGATTTTCTTGTCTGGAATAAGACAGTTGTTAACACCCAACAGCCCAGAGGCGGAGGTGCGGTTTCCAAAGAGTTGTAAAATGATACAAAACTGAGGGATTTAGACATACACGTTCATCTGGCTACCACCAATGGCAAGAGTATAAAAACAGTTCACCTTTAGCAAATTGGAAAAGCACCTAAAATGTGGACAAATTTAAGTGCTAAAATGCCAACTTTGTTCAAAAAATTCAGACTGACAGTTTGCATGTATCAAACCAAATTTGAATTTATCCCTATATTCTACGTATATAAATAAAACTAAGACATACTTGGCCCTGCACTCTAATTGACAATGGCTAAAGGTCAGAGGTTCCGATATAGGTTTGCAAACAGAAACAAATTTGAATAAAAGCAGGATGCAAAGATCAGTTGTGCAAGAGAGAATCACCGGCAACACACTTATACATGACCTTACCTGGTCTACCAGGGTTAGGGTTTACATAATCCCAGGTATCAGCATCATTCTTAAAGACATTCAGACGGGTTGGCTGCAACAGAATACAAGTTATTTACATCTGAAAGAAGTAACTTTGAAGTGACAATGGCCCAGAATTTACTGAGCCAAATTTCAAATGGTTAACAAAATCAAAATCACCCCAGGGAGGCTGATAATATGGCTGTTAGAATGAGGGCAGCACGGTAGCGTAGTGATTAAAACACTTCACAGTACCAGCGACCCAGGGTTAAATCCCCACTGCTGTCTTTAAGGCATTTGTACGTTCTTGCCAAGGCTTTTCTCCGGGTGCTCCAGTTTCAACCATAGAAGCAGACAAAACTACAAAACAATACAAGCCCTTCGGACCACAATGCTGTGCCAAACATGTACGTACTTTAGAAATTATCTAGGGTTACCCATAGCCCTCTATTTTTCTAAACTCCATGTACCTACTTCCAAGCATCTTAAAACTGTGCCCTCTTGTGTTAGCCATTTCAGCCCTGGGAAAAAGCCTCTGACTATCCACATGATCAATGCCTCTCATCATCTTGTACACCTCTATCAGGTCATCTCTTATCCTTTGTTGCTCAAGGAGAAAAGGCCAAGTTCACTCAATCTATCTTATTCATCCTTTCAGATAGACACAGAACATGACTTAAGAGGAGCAAGGAATATAAGCTAAACTGTGTTGCTGAGCAGAGAAATCTTGGGATCAAGTTCATAGCTCCATGATAGTGGCTACACAGCTCGATACAGTGGGTAGGAAGGCTCATGAAATGCTTGCCTTTATTTTACTTCTTTCTAAAACTCTGGTTAAGCCACATCTGGAGTACTCATACAGTTTTGGTTGCCCCACTATATGTTAAGGCTTCATAAAGGGTGCAGAAGAGGTTTACCAAGATGCTGTCTGGTTGAGAAGGCCATGTGCTGTCACGACAGGCTGGGGTTTTTTCTTTAGAGCAGCAGAGAGAAAGGAGCTGTTCCTGCCTTGTCTTCCTCCAGCCTGAGAACAAGGCATGTCCTGGGTGGTGCTGATCCTTAATCTCACCAGTTTCTGCATCCGACTTTGATCTTGCACACTATCTTCCCCAGATAGTGATGCAGCCAGTCAGAACGACCTCCACAATACATTTGTGGAAGTTTTTGACAGTTGACAAACCTAATCTCCTCAAACTATTAATGAAATATAACTGCTGTTTTGCCTTCTTCATAACTAAATCAATAAGTTGTATCCAGGTTAGGTCTCAAGAGATGGAGAAACTCAGGAACATGAAATTGCTCACTCTCTCCATTTTTGATTCCTCTGAGAATTGGTTTATGTTCCCGCATCTTATCCTTTCTGAGGCCCACAACTGGCTCTTTGGTCTTGCAAGGTTGTTGCTGTAGCAACACTCGATGAGCTGGGACTTCTATAAGGTTCACCAATTCTGAAGCACTTGTATTCATTACATCACCTCTATATTGTGACTGTGAAGCATAGTATTAACTTGCTAAGGTTTCTTCAGTTCAGCCTTTGCCCATCCAATAGAAGGAAGAAGGCAGCAAAAATATGTTAAGATCACTAAACTCAAAAGACAAAAGAAAGATACTGCTGTTCCTTCATTGTTGCTGAATTTAAAAACTGGAACACACTATCCCTTGGCACTTTTTGAATCCACTTCATGATTGCTGCTGACTGCTGCTGCTGCTCTGAAAAATCTCACCACCGTCCTAGCAGATTAATGCTTGCCCCGACAGCAATAGGCAAACCCTACTAATGAATAAACACAGTAATTAATTATGATGCCTGTCAGAAGATTACCATAATGCATTAGGATTTTGTAAGAAAGCTTAAAAAAATTCTTCAGCAGCCAGTTGCAAAACAAGTGATTGCTGGAAAGATAAGGCCCCAACAGCTAATCTTAGCTATAATTAAACCAGGCTGTCAACGTTCCTTGTCTGGGTTTGCAAAAGTAGAATATGGTGCCTCTCAAAAATATTCAGCCCCCACAACTATTTTCACATTTACTGTCTCATTTTCTAAATTTAAAATACATTGAAGTTGGAAATCATAAACAATGAGAAAGTCTGCAGATGCTGGAAACCTGCAGCAAACGCACAAAATGTTGGAGGAACTCAGAAAGTCAGGTAATTAATAAACAGTTGTAGGATTACTTTGAGCCAATCTAGAAAATATTGTGCATCACATCAAATCTAAAGAAAAATTCCAAAATAATATACAAAAAATGAAAAACCAGAATTAAGAGGCTGAGAAAGTGTTCATTCCCTTTGTGATCAATATGCTAACTTTCCTCAGGTGCAATATACAGTGCCAACTCATCCAATTTGTTAATGCAGAAGACTGGAGGATTATCTTTTTAAGAATAAATATGCCTTCTCTCTGTAAGGTCCAACAGCATAGACTTTCAACAGACCCAACCAAATGAGGACAAGAGAGCATCCAAGGCAAGTCAGGAAAATGATAATGGAGAAGAATAAATCTGGAAAGGGTGCAGACCACCTCAAAGGCACTGAATGTACCTGAGCTCAGTGCAGTCCATCTTGAAAATACAGAAAAATATGAAACCACAGCCACGCTGCCTATGTCAGGCCGCCCCTCCAAACTTAACACACAGAAGAATGGCACTTGTAAGAGGCCACTGTGATACCAAATCACTGAATAAGCTGCAGAAGTCAGTGGTCACAACTGGAGATGAAGTTCATGGCTCTACAATTTCCAAGAACTCGCACAAAGGGCATTTATGGACAAATGGCAAGGAAGAAACTAGCTAAAAAAAAACATTTCCTTGCCCATAAAGATTATGCAAAGCATCACTCAGAAGACACCGTAAAGATGTGGAAGGTCTTGTGGTTGGATGAGACTAAAGTGGAACTTTTTGATCTCAACGCCAAGCTGTACGTGTGGTGCTAATCTACTACTATGCATCAGCTGGGTAACACCATCCCTACTGTAAAGTATGGTGGAGGGAGAATCATGCTATAGGGCTGCTTTTCAGCAACAGGGACTGGAAATCTGGTCAGGATAGATGGGAAGATGAATGCTACTAGAGACCCTAAATAAAGACATGCTAGCCTCTGCCAGATAGCTTAGAGAGGAAGCTTGTCTTTCATCAGGACAACATCCCAAAGCACACTGCCAGAGCAACTACTGAGCGGCTTCAAATGAAGAACCTATAATGTCCTTAAGTGGCCCAGGACTCCTGACTTTAACTCAATCAAACATATCTGGCGAGACCTCAAGATTGCTGCCCACTGCCCAACTACCCCAGCACAGCATGAGCAATTTTGCAATGAGCGGGCAAATCTGCTCCATCACATTGTGCAAAACAAATTGACTACTGGCTGTAATAGCTGTAAGGGGTGGTTCAACTAAAAACTCAAAGGAGGATGAATACTTCTAAATTGCTGACAGTTTTTCAAGGTTTACAATTTTTTTTCTGGGCTCTAGTGTGGGGAAAAAAGGAGCATGTGATTCAGAAATAAAAATTTTCAGTAAAATTGATCAAAATCCTTGGTTGTAATACAGTACTCATCTATGTGAGTGATGGATTGGGGGCTGAATACTTTTTCCAAGGCAATGAATATATATGCATGACAAGTAGCTGCCATTAGAACCACATCCACAAATCCAAGGAATTTGGAAGGAAGAAGTTGGTGCTGAGGAGAGAAAGATACATAGCTGCATCCCATAAAGACTCACCTTTGCATATTCTATTTTCAAAGTACAACAACCAGAATAAATATCGGCACCATTAAGAGATGCTTTGGCCTTCTGTGCACTTTGAACAGAGTCAAATGTATAGCAAATCAAGGAAAACACCGTTACATATATATTTAACACAAACGACAATATTTTCAACAGCTCAATTACTAAACAGAATCTCACAAGCGGTTTATTTGGTAAATGCATTATCCTACCCTGCTCTTGATCAATTACTGGAAAAACTGAGTGAAATAGCAGTTGTTTTCAGTGCAAAGTACTGTAGTTTGGCAAGTTAAACCTGAACAGGACTTAAATGTAAATATAAGAGTCAGGGAGAATACTGTAGAACAGAGAGATACTGGAGTACAACTATAGCTCCATGAAATTGGTGACACAGGTAGAGAGGGTGGTACAGTGGGATGACACAATCCACCTGCATCAGATGATCATGGAATATGAGAAACAAACAAGATCTGCAGATGCTGGAAATCAAGTACACGCAAAATGCAGGAGGAACTCAGCAGGCCAGGCAGCAGTTATGGAAGAGTAAACAAAGAACGTTTCAAGTTGAAACCCCGAAACGTCAACTGCTTACTCTTTTCAATAGACGCTGCCTGCCCTATGAGTTCTTCCATGCACTGTGTATTACATGGAATGAGAGTTGAGGAAGATTGAGACTTCCAGACGAATGAGGAAGGCGGGTGAGGGTTCAGTGCCGACTGTCTTCCCTTTGATTGCTGCCAGAGAAGGAACTGTGAGCAGCCTACCAGTGTGTGGAAGCTGGGTAGGCCTCTGTCTTGTGCAGTGTCCTTCTCTTTCAGTGAAGGATGACATTACCGTGGTTCTGTTCTATGGATTGGACTGCAAGTTTATGGACAGTGGACTCTTTCAGATTTATGGTTTTTATATTTTGTGTTTTCCCCCATTCTTTCCCTTTTTTTGTGCAGAGGGGGGATTTGGTGTTCTTGTTTCATGTTGTGTGGGGGTTGATTCACTCTGAACAACTTTCATGTTGTTTTGTGGTTACCTGGAAAAAAGGAATCTCACGAGTTGTATATGAATACATACTTCGATAATAAATGAACCTTTGAGACATGTTACAGCTGTTCAAAACATTAGTGAGACTGCACTTGTGTAGACCTGTGGTAGCCGAACTATAGGAAGGACATTATTGAGCTGGAAGGGGTACAGCAAACATTCACAAGTATGCTGCTGAGAGTTAGAAGTGATTGAATAGGCTGTGGTTATTATCCCATGGCTCATAGGAGGCAGAGCAGTGATCTACAGAAAGTACACAAAATCTTGGGGGGAGACAAGGAGGCAAAGATGATTAGTGACCATTACTCGCTCTCCTCCTCCCCCCCCACCCCCCAAAGCAGGGGAGTCTGAAGCTCGAGGACATCGGTTTAAAGGACATCGGCTTCCCCCCCACAAAGGGTACTGTGTAAATGGAATGAGTTGTCAGAAGAAATAGTAGAAAGAGATACAATTAAGCATTTAAAAGGCATTTAGACAGGAACACGGATAGAAGAGGCTTAGAGGGAAATAGGCAGAACACAACAAACAAGGACAGCACGAGGAAATCTGCAGATGCTGGAAATTCAAACAACCACACAAAATGCTGGTGGAACACAGCAGGCCAGGCAGCATCTAAAGAGAGAAGCGCTGTTGATGTTTCAGGCCGAGACCCTTCATCAGGACAAGCTAAGGTAGCTAATTAGTCAGGCTGGACAAGATAAAGAGCTTGCTTCCAATCTGTATAACCATGGATCTCTTTGCCGGACAGGTTTACAAACAGATAAACTACAGTACATATCTTTTTGTTGATGTTCATTTGTCAAACCTAGAATGTAGGGTCACAGACCCCAAACCGAGAGGAGGAAGCCAAATTCAAGTGTCTAACAGTGCTCACCAGCAAGTAATACTCTGAAGGTGTACGAGGAACGATCAAATGGGAATGCATAAAGGCAAAGAAATGTAATTTTAAAGCTATTAAAAATAGACCAATTGCTTCAATTAATTTATCTGATAAGAAGTACATGAACTTCCCAGTTTGGGTTCTCTTCTACGGTTACTAACTTAAAATTCACGGGACGTCAGAGTTACTCACCCTGCATTTCAAAATCCTCAAATGTTCCAGATGATTTTACTCCTGTTTCCATTTATTTCTTTAAGTTATCTTCTGTTTATTGTCATACTCTCGCTGCTGCCTGCAAGGAGTCTGCAATTTCTCCCCATGACCTCATGGGTTTCCTCCAGGTGCTCCGGTTCCCCCCCCCACAGTCTAAAGACATACCGGTTGGTAGGTTAATCAGTCATTGTAAATTGTCCTGTGATTAAGCTTGCATTAAATTGGGGGACTGCTTGGCAGTGTGGCTCAAAAGGCCAGAAAGGACTTTTCCACACATCTCAATAATTATAAAATAAATATTACCATCCTCTTTAATAAAGCATGCATTTAAACTTGCATCAATAAAGTAAATGCATTTACTTCTCTGCTAACATCCAATCTCCCCTCCGACATCCTGAACTTGCTGCACCCTTATGGCTTTCCAATTTGAAAAGTCTAGAACAGTCTGTATATTCAAAGGGTATAACGCCAACATTTGCCACTTAATTTATAAAACAAGCTGTAGTATCCTGACAAGGCAATGGAAACATTTCTTGTTCTTTTCAAATCCATGATAAGAACTGAAAATGCAGGAAAGAAAGTCAGATACAGGTGTCCCCCGCTTTACGAATGTTTGCTTTATGCTGCTTCACTTTTACAAAAGACCTACATTAGTAACCTGTTTTCACATTACAAAGAAGTTTTTGCTTTTACTAAAATTTTTCCCATATAAATGGTTCTTTGCTTTACACCATTTCGGCTTAAGAAAGGTTTCAAAGGAACACTCTACCTTTGTTTGGGGGGGGGGGGGGAGAACACCTGTATCACCTTCACCCAAAACGTTAAGATGTTTCTCTTCACGGATACTACCTGACGTGCTAAGTGCTGTTTTGAAATCAATTTGCTGCTTTGCTGTTTATTGATTTGAAAACTCATAACTGCTGCTCCGAAGTGAGTAATTTTACATCGTCATCCTGAAAAGGGAAATTAACCTTCCACGATCCAAGAACAACCACCATGTTCCTGACTCTGTCTCATCTCGGACATATCACGGAACAGGCTCTCCTGGCCCTGCTACCATGCTGCCCCAGCAACCCTGATTTAACCCTACTTGGGACCTACCAACCAGTACATATTTGGGACTGGGGGAGCAAACACCAGCACCCGGAGGAAACCTACAGTCATGGGGAGAACGTACAAACCCCTTGCAGATAACGTTGGAACTGAACTCCCGACACCTCAAGCTTTAATAGCATCGTGCTAACCACTATGCTACTGTGGCGCTAGTAACATCCTCGTAAGCAACTCTTGCATCTTTCCTAATATGTGCAAGCAAAATTTTCAAAACTCTTCAGAGCCTGGTGATTTAGTTAGGTCTGAAATCCCTAGGGTTTGCATAAAAACCCAAAAATCACATTTTTGGCATTTGCTTGTCATACTGCTCACTTTTTTAAAAAAAACACTTCCTAACTTTTATCAATTAACCTATCTGGTATGTCCCCAGAGGATTAAGTGAACTAGTAATATAGAATGATAATGAAATTACAGCAATCAGGAAGCTTTTCAGCACTTCCCACACTTTAATAAAATTTTACTGTTGACATTTCCCACTTGGGTATCTAGAAGCATCTGCAATTACCTGACGGATCAGAAAACCATTAATAGGAACCAATACCTAGGGTGCACAAAGTTTTGCAAGAGGCTGACTACCTTACTTCCCCCATTCCTAATTTGGACGTATGTACAAGTTTTATTACAGGAAATGCTGATCACAGAAACAGAAGGCAAGGAGAAAAAACATGCACTGCAAAAGGATATTCCACCATCGCTTGAATTCCATTCTTTCTAAAAATCACAATCCTTTGAACAGGCCCACAGGGATTGCAGATCGTGTACAGAACATCCTGAAAAACAAGTAGTTGCAAAGAGGTAAACAAATAATTATGCACTGCACAAAATGAAACCCCCATAAGGATTGCAATTAAACATCTCAATTCCCTTGGAGCAGACATACAAGTAGGAAATCAGGTGAAATTAATAAACACATGAATGGTAGTGTTTAAGACAAAGATTCAGTTTTGTGCATTTAATGATTACCACTGAAGCCGTATATCAAGTAAGATTTAAGCCAACATTAATAATTACTGAAGTGTTCTGAGCAATCTTCTGATCTAGAAGCAGAATTATGAAGAGCAGGCTGAAGCCCACAGCTCTGTCAACGTGGGTTTAATCCTGATCTCTGGTTCCATGAGGAGTGCGGACATTCGCCAAACAAACTAGTGGCATCCTTTCACATCGCTGTCAAAGATCCCAAGGGCAGAATGAGCTCACTCATTTTATGTCTTCTCATTGCATGGAATAAGTCCCAACTAATGGGTGGAGGTGGGAATGCTATCAGTTTTATTTATTTGGAGATACAGGGCAGAATAGACCTTTCCAGCCCTTTGAGCCGCAATGCCTAGCAACCCCCGATTTGGCACTAGTCTAATCATGGGACAAGTTACAATGACCGTTAGCCTACTATAGGATACATTTTTGGACTGTGGGAGAAACCCATGCATTCCAAAGGGAGGATGTAGACACTACTTATAGATAACCTCAGAACTGATCTCCAAACTCTGACACCCCAAGCTGTAACAGTGTCACACTAACTGCCACGCTGCCAAATGAAGATAGTTGCCTGAACTTTGAAGCCTGCACATGAGAACTATATGGACCCATGAACATCAAGACTCCAGAACCCAATCATTCCATATTTTATAACGTTGCAGTAAGAAATAGCTTTCGCTGCTTAGGCTAAATAACATTGTGTGCTTGCAAAATATTTGGCAGGTCAGTAATTTAATCATAATTATAAAAAATTATTATTCCTTTAAATTGTGTGACAGAGTAAAATCAATTTTTGGCCAATGCATGTTTAATGCCCCAGAAGTTTGGAACAGTCAAGAAAACAAGAGTATGGCATTGAAAATTGATCAGCTTTTAAAACTCCAAGTCACAAGCACCCACAAGGTACTCTGTAGTCGACAATGCTCTGCAACAATGAAAAAACGTGGGGCATGAAGCTACATATAGGATGGTAGCGTGATATTGATACGCAGCAACCTCTCCGGACTCTGGATTGGGGATTACCAAACGTTATGTGGTTTTTCTTGTGTGGTCTGTTTTGTTGTGTGCTTTTTTGTGATATCATTCCAGAGAACGTTGTCTCATTTTTTTTAACTGCATTGCATTTATGGTTTCTAAATGACAATAAACTGAATATGAATCTGAAATAGGACAAAAAAAATCCTTGGAAGTGGTTGAACTCCTGCTGGATTTTGATAAGTGGTAATTGAACAAGAGCTGTGCAAGGTTTTAGGCAGCAATCATACTCTGCTTGCGAAGAATGGTAAAGAAAGGCTGGCTAGATGTTAACAGACGTTGGCAAGATGGCAGATACAACATTGAAGGCTAATGGACAGTATTTGCAAAGCTTCTGTTCAACTCACCGTATTGATAGGGTAAATTGGATTAGCGATGTTGATCAAAAGGACTTTGTTGCATTTGGAGTCGTCGTCATCCAGCCTGGCGATTTTCTGACTCGTGGAGAAGCAAATATAGGCCAGTTGGCCCGCGACGTAAATCGGATTATCTGCCGCGTAGTTCACACAGCTACACGCGCCAGCGATGTCCTCGAACTCCACCAGTGCTTGTTTCCTCCTCGGCATCAGCATAACGCAACTGTAAACCAAATACAAAGAGCATCAGAGGCACAAGTTCGGGGTGGTGGTAGCTGTTTTGAAAAAAAAAGGATCTGACTCATCTGTGAAGTGCATGGACCATAAAAAATCCAGAATGCATAATGAACACAATTTTTTGGCAGTAAGACTTCCAGCACTGATTTATTGTCCACACTGAGCATCACTAGATCAAGAACACCATTAATCAGCCCCAAGCCTCATCCTCCGAAACACACAGATGAGGCTCTAATGTGATCTAATAGCACTTGAACTGTTGCCTGAAGCTAATCGGCATTAGGTACTGCGGCTAAAACCAACCTACCTGCCAAGCACACAGATGCATTAAAACACAAGATTCATATGGGATGCAACACTTGCAGCTCTAGTGCAAGGGAATAGCCATTTCCAACAAGATTCTCATCACCTATGGTTGATAGCCAATGGCATTCGCAGCAATTGCGCTGCTGGCATTTATGACAGCAACGAAGGCCCAAGGATTGTTAGGTTTGTCTTAAGTCAGGTTTCTTAGCCTTGAGCTGAACCTGGAGGATTAACAAACCACTCTTAGTCTAACTGCTACCCTTTGACCTATTTGGTAGGATGACCCTACCAAGAGCCAAAGCACAAGACCCTGACTCTAGCCAACAAAGCCCTCCGGGGTCATTGAGGTATGCAAGCCTCCAAACCCTACAACAAGGTTGTGGTCCTCTTGGAGGGTTCAAAGCCATTACCTCTTCCTAATTCCCCACCAACACTTCTGACCAGATGACGAACTGAGTGATCAAATAGATACTGTAATTAGCAGATCAGATCCAGGACTGGCAAGTGGATGGAACCACTAACCAAGCAGTGCTCAGTATGACACGTATCCTACAGCTAATGGGTTACTTAATGACACCATGGACTCTTACAACTAAATACAATGGCAAGAGTTCACTCGCCTAGACAAATGTAGCCCCATCAAAAACTTCATACCATCCAGTACAGAGCACCCCATTAGCTAACCACTCTCTCCCTTCATCTGTTAACACCATGGCCACAGTGTTCATCTTCTCCAAGATGCTCTGCAGATACTGCAATACCACCTCGAATCCCTGAATGCTACCAATGGTCCTGTGGGAAGGCCAACTTCTGAGTCATCCCGATTTGAAATGCAAGAGAATGGCACATTATGAGCGTCAGCCATGGAACTCTTATCCTAATCAGAACTGTGGGAGTACCAATACCAGGACTGCCAGCAGTTGAACGCAGTGGATCACTGTCACCTTCACGGATGATTAAGTGAAAAGAATCTGTCAGCAATGCCTACAGCAGTAAGCAAATAAAGAAAATGAACAATTGTGCTCATTGCATCGTCCTGACCTCAAAGAACAACTCACTGAAAGGAACAGGAAACTTGCCTATATTTAACTGATTTGTGTTTACAAGGACAGGTTTCAATGAAGAGGCCCACAAAGATACAGCTCTAGTTGGTCTGTTGGGAACTCCAGGACTGTAGGATTATGAATGGAGCTACACACAGCAAGGTTCCACAACCGAATCAGGAAAATAAAGTTAATTTTGGGTACAGACATTAGATTGGCCAGAATACCAACTAATGCATTGGCAAGCCCTCACAGATGGTATTGAATGTGGTTTTGGGTCCCTTATCTAAGAAAGGATGTACTGACATTGGAGAAGGTTCAGGAGAATGTTTCCAGGAATGAAAAGTTAACATACAAGGAGTATCTGATGGCTCTGGGTCAGTAATAACAGGAAATCTCAGTTAACACTCAATACGTTTCAAAGACCTAGAGCAGGGGCTCCCAATCTTTTTTATGACATGGACCCGAGGTTGGGAACCCCTGACCCAGACAGACAGGATAAGGAGAGAATGTTTCCTATAACGGAGGAGTCTAGAACTAGAGGTCAGAGCCTCAGAATAGAGGGACAGCCATGTAGAACAGAGATAAGGAGGAATTTATTTGCCGGGAAGGTGGTAAATCAATGCAATTCATTGCCATGGGTGGCTGTGGAAGGCAGATTATTGGGTGTATTTAAGGTGTAGGTTGATCAGACCTTGAAAGGTAAGAGGGAGAAGGCAGGAGAATAGGGTTGAAAGGGAAAATGGATTAGCCATGATGAAATGGCTGAGCAAACTCAATGGGCAGAATGGGCCAATTCTGCTCCTACCTCTTATCATCTTATTACTTCCATGCTTGAATTTAAAAGCACCACTGAATCAATCAAAACTACCCAATGCACAGATGACTCAAGTTACTGTCTCATCCAGCAGACTCTGCAGGGCCATGCCAATAATTCACAGAAGTGTCAAGACTGACAATTTGCTGAAACATTTGGTTGGGTGTGAGGTGGGTGTGTAAAGTAACCATCTCCCACTGCAGAGAATTTCCAAATGGGCCAAGCTCAACATCCTAGACAAGAAACGCAAGCTTCAGGAAATTCAATAATTCAGGCTTCTCATGCCTGCATTAGAAAACTACCACTAAACAACCAACAGTTGCTGGACTGCACACTACAAAATGGACCTTGTACTGAAGCACTACCAACTGAAATCAGAATCAGGTTCATATCACTAGCATTATGTAGTGAAATTTGGTGTCTTTGCAGCAGCAGTACAATGCAATACATTGAGGAAAAAAGACTGTGCAAAGTATGTGTAATGCCCTGGCTCACATTTTTACTGTTAATCAGTATTTTTACTGTATGTATTTCATTTAGCAGTTCTGTAGGAGCAGTCTGTTTGGGTTATTGTTGAAGATAAGGAATGTGTTCCATCCAATTAGGAGGAGGTTTTCTTGGTGAGGTTGGCCTTGGGTTTTATTTTGGTTCGGCGGGAGATGAAGGGAGAAGACACTGGGAGGATACGACCCGGTGGGAGACTCATCTGTTGGAGATGGATTGCGAGCAACTTTCCGAAGGCAGCGTGCGTTTTCCTGTTGACCGAGGGCCCAGCGTGTGAGTGTCAGAGAAGTTCAAGATGAGCTCCAACTTGCGCACATTTAACTGCTTATTTAACATGGCCCCTTTTATTTTTGTTTTTCTTTACCCTTTAATTAAGATTTATAAATATAATACCTTTAATCGTATGCAGCATACTGTCTTATTTCATGGCACTAATTTGTAACAGGATAGCAAATTACAAATTATAAACTTACATACAGATATAAAAAAAGTTAAATTAAATTAGTGCAAAAATGAAAATAATAATAAAAAAAGTAGTGAGGAAGTGTTCATGGGTTTAATGTCCATTCGGATGGCAGAAGGAAGAAGCCGGTCCTGAATCGGGGTGGGGGTGTGTGTGTGCGCGCGCACACGCCTTCAGGCTTCTCTATTTCCTTCCTAATAGCACCAGTGAGAAGAGGGCACGTCTTGGATGGTGGGGGTTCTCTAACGATGAATGCATCTCTTTGAAGCAATCCTCTTGATAAGTAGTGCTGGATACCAAGGAGACTACTGCCTATGATGGATATTTTAGCAAAAGATCCAACATGATCATGATACACTAGATCAGGATTCTATTTCAAGTCATCTACAACATACCTGATGTTGCCAAAATCCTGAAGAGCCTCCATGAGGTCCACTTCCACAACTCCATCTAACAGGCCCCGGACATGTACCACAGCAGATGGCATAATCTTATTGTGGTTTTCTGATCCACCATCCTGCAATGAAGATGAGTCATGTCACTACTTCACTGTTAACTACTTATTTGAAGACAACATTTTCTTTGTAACCGAATTAACCATTCATTATGTGCTCATCCCTTTCAAAAGGATGAATTTGCTATCTTGTCCATTAGCACAGAAGACAATATATAACTTGCGTCACACACATCCCATCAATGGCTTAGCTGAACAAATCCCATAGACTCTCAAATATAAATAACTGGCTAAACCGGATTGTACAACAAGCAGGACTAATCTTGGTGATAAAGTTTTAAGGGAATTGGTGAGTCTCAGATTCCTGTAAATAATGGTTAAGGGTGAGTCTGTGTATTCTGGTTTGAGAATGGCTGCAGTTTGAGCAGCTGTTGTCTCCTGACTTTTCACACCTTTCAATTTTGTGTTTAAATTTCAACTTTGGGTTTAAGTACCGACTATGTCTGTAACTACAGTATGTTTGAATAATGTCTCACAACTGCTTCTTTTAGTGAAAATAAGGATGATAAACTTACAAAACCCACAAGAAGATGCCTCCTAACTTTTCACACCTCTTGGTTTTGACAAAAGGTGGAGATAAGGCAGGACATTCTTTATATTCCTTTCTTAATTTTCATGTCTTCTCTAAATTATTAAGTTTTGCTCTATTTGAGTAGCCGGAATGTCTATGGATCTGACTGTTCTTTTACTTTGAGGTGTTAAAATCAATTTGTCCTGCTGACTCCTTGTCTCACTTGCAGGATGTAACATCTGTTTTCTGTCTACCTCTGCCTGATGTGATTAAGTATTCTTTGTTTCAGACCATCACTGTTGACAGCATTCGTGACAAAGGTGGTATAAAAAAACTCTGTACCTCTGTCCTTAGACAGAGAGACTTCGAGAGTCAGACTCTCTGTGAGTGCAGATGGAATGTTCTCTCTCATAGCTTGCTACTAATAAAGGTGGAAAAGAATTAACCGTGGTACTTGTATCATTACATCAGGTTGATCACCGTTGACATTGGAAAAGGAAATACAATCTAATTGACAGAGGTGCTCCCCCTCACAAGTTAAAAAAAAGCCCCAGAAGCCTGAGATAAAATTGACCAATATTCATCAAGGCCCAGAAGTCTTAGATAAGATTCAAAGAGTCATTTTATTGTTAAAGTAGGCATGTACAACACTGATATTCATCTTCTCCAGATAGCCACAAAATACAGAAACCCTGCGCTGAAAGGAAAACGAAAAACCTCTCAAACCCCAACCCTCCACCCCTTCTCTCGCACAAAAAATACAGATCACCCACCCAGAAGACAGCAGTCAGATGAGAGAAGGCATTAAATTGACCAGTATTCACTGAGCCCCAGAAGTCTTAGTTAACCACCACTCACAGCCCAAGCTCACACTAAGAGTCAATTCATTACATCAGATTAAGAAACATCTAAACCACAGCCTGGGATAAGCCGGTAGTCAAATTATATTGGCCAAGGTAGATGCAAGAAATTATTTACATGTAGTAATGAAATTAGCATTAAAGGTCACACTCAAAAGCAAAGCCATGCCCCTCAACTCAGCAGCTTATAAAAGACAGCAAAAAAAATTACACACTACTGAAATGTCAAGTACAATCCCTGAATTCTTAGAATGGGAATAAAATCTGCTAAGGCGCCCCCTCATCGACATGCAAGGATATCCAAAATCCAACAATAGAAAGGGTCGGATTGGAACAATCTAGACCATGCAAATTATTCTCCTGAACGAGTCCCGTCCAAACCACGTTTTCGCATTCCAGAAGATCAACCTCACTCCTGATTTTTTAAAAGATGCAGCCACCGTAATTGATTTAACGTCTAAAGCAGGGAATTAGTTAACTGAAAAGCAAAGGACGAGCTAATTCCCCAATTTTAACGAATGCCATTAGTCGAGTCCGTTATCTAATAGCGCCCAGTAGAAGGCGGGCATCATGTGGGCACTGTCCCATCCCCACCGCCGCCGTTTGAGCGGCGGCCCAGCGCCCGTCTGCAACTCGAGGGCCGCGGACCACCTGCTGCCACTAGGCCTCAAAGCCCCTTTGTTCAGCCCTTCGCCCCGAGTCCCGGGGGAGGGGGTGTAACACCCCGCCAGGCACACCCCGCTGCGCCGGGAAGACCTGCCCGCAGGAGGGGATACGTCTCCCTCCACTCACCCTGTCGAGCCTGAAGCGCTTCGCCTGGTGCCTGCCCGCCATTCCGCTCCGCAACGAAATCCCGCTCACCGACCGCCGCCTTCGCACACGACCGAGGACAAAAAATGGCGCCCGCAAGCGGCCTCTTTCCGTCAGAGGTCCCGCCCCCCTCGCCGAGGCCGGGGCGCCAATGGGTCCGATCCACGCCCGTCATCCGGCATCCTCCAATCAAGTGGGTCGGAGGTCGCCCCTCCCCCTTCTGCGGGGAAACCGAATAACGCTTTTGGCGGCGTGGGTTTTCATTCATTAAATTCTACGCTGTAGTAAACTGGGGGTCGAAGATGCCTGAAATATTTTGGAGATCATCGTCGGCAGGGAAAGGAACAAGAGTTTGCTGGTTATGGCTGGAGGTATAGAGGGATTTGGTGGGGGCCGGGAACTTGGGGAAAATGAGTCTCTGTCCGGCGGTGACACTTCAACATTTTTCCCAAGTTCCCAGCCCCCACCGAATCCCTCTACATTTCCAGCAGAGTCTTGTTGTTTTTAGTTAAAAAGGCCAGGAAAGTAAGAAATAACTTCTGTGGGACAATACACCCTGAAACAAATGTGGATCCTAAGGAGAAGGTAGAAGATTGGAGGCTGTGGAAGGAAGATCTCCACTGAAAATCAGTGGCTCAAAGTTCAAAGTAAGTTTTTATCAATAAAGTATATCTATGTCACCATATACAACCCTGAGATTCATTTTCTTGTGGACATAATAAATCTATATAATAATAACTATATTATTATATAGTTGGCTGCTCCATGAGGCGAAGGAAGGGATTGCTGAACCTTTGGCTAGGATCTTTATGTCCTCGTCCATGGGAATGGTACCAGAGGATTGGAGGTAGGCGAATGTTGTTCCCTTGTTCAAAAAAGGTAGTAGGGATAGTCCAGGTAATTATAGACCAGCGAGCCTTACATCTGTGGTGGGAAAGCTGTCAGAAAAGATCCTTAGAGATAGGATCTATGGGCATTTAGAGAATTATGGTCTGACCAGGGACAGTCAGCATGGCTTTGTGAAGGGCAGATCGTGCCTAACAAGCCTGATAGAGTTATTTGAGGAGGTGACCAGGCATATAGATGAGGGTACTACAGTGGATGTGATCTACATGGATTTTAGTAAGGCATTTGACAAGGTTACACACGGTAGGTTTATTCAGAAAGTCTGAAGGCATAGGATTTAGGGAAGTTTGGCCAGGTGGATTCAGAATTGGCTTGCCTGCAGAAGGCAGAGGGTTGTGGTGGAGGGAGTACATTCAGATTGGAGGGTTGTGACTAGTGGTGTCCCACAAGGATCTGTTCTGGGACCTCTACTTTTCATGATTTTTATTAACGACCTGGATGTGGGGATAGAAGGGTGGGTTGGCATGTTTGCAGACAACACAAAGGTTGGTGGTGTTGTGGATAGTGTAGAAGATTGTTGAAGATTGCAGAGAGACATTGATAGGATGCAGAAGTGGGCTGAGAAGTGGCAGATGGAGTTCAACCCTGAGAAGTGTGAGGTGGTACACTTTGGAAGGACAAACTCCAAGGCAGAGTACAAAGTAAATGGTAGGATACTTGGTAGTGTGGAGGAGCAGAGGGATCTGGGGTACATGTCTACAGATTTCTGAAAGTTGCCTCACAGGTAGATAGGGTAGTTAAGAAAGCTTATGGGGTATTAGCTTTCATAAGTCGAGGGATAGAGTTTAAGAGACGAGATGTAATTATGCAGCTCTATAAAACTCTGATTTGGCCACACTTGGAGTACTGTGTCCAGTTCTGGTAGCCTCACTATAGGAAAGATGTGGTAGCATTGGAAAGGGTACAGTGGAGATTTACCAGGATGCTGCCTGGTTTAGAGAGGGTGGATTATGATCAGAGATTAAGGGAGCTAGGGCTTTACTCTTTGGAGAGAAGGAGGATGAGAGGAGACATGATAGAGGTGTACAAGATATTAAGAGGAATAGACAGAGTGGACAGCCAGCGCCTTTTCCCCAGGGCACCACTGCTCAGTACAAGAGGACATGGCTTTAAGGTAAGGGGAGGGAAATTCAAGGGGGATATTAGAGGAAGGTTTTTCACTCAGAGAGTGGCTGGTGCATGGAGTGCACTGCCTGAGCCAGTGGTGGAGGCAGATACACTAGTGAAGTTTAAGAGACTCCTAGACAGGTATATGGAGGAATTTAAGGTAGGGGGTTATATGGGAGGCAGGGTTTGAAGGTTGGCACAATGTTGTGGGCCGAAGGGCCGGTAATGTCCTGTACTATTCTATGTTCTGTATATGTAAACAGAATCAATGAAAGACCACCCAACTGGGATGTTCAACAACTGTGCAAATACAGAAAGAAGAGACAACAATATCAATAAACATCGAGAACGTGAGATGAAGAGTTCTTGAAGGTTAGTCCGTAGGGATTAGGAACATTTCAATGATGGGGCAAGTGTCCTTTTGTTCAAGGGCCCGATGGTTGGAGGGGTAATAACTGTTCCTGAACCTGGTGGTGTGGGTCCTGTACCTTCTTCCTGATGGCAGCAGTGAGAAGAGAGCATGTCCTGGGTGTTAGGGATCCCTGATGCTGCTTTTCAGCTTTTCGTGTGGGAGGGCTCAGTGGCTGGGAGGGCTTTTTGTAGGATTTTGCATTCAAGGGCATTGGTGTTTCTGTACCAGGCCATGATGCTCCCCCGAAGTCAATGTCCAATGATTGGGTTCATTGTCCGGTTGGGTGGTGGCATGTTCGGATGCAGCGGCCTCTTGCGAGTCAACCTGAGAGGGACAACCAAAAGAGCCTTTTTTTTCTTTGTTAAGTGTGCTTTAGGATTGTAAAACAATCTTGGACTCTGAGAACTTTGGGTACAGCATCGGCAAGCTGCTAGTTGATCAGAGTAGCCAGCCAGGGTGTCAGTGGAGGAGCTGCCTGCTGCTCGAAGGCATTAGGGTTGTTGCACAAAGACAACGTGCAGTGTAATGGCGGGTGATTGTCTTCGGTGGTTCTCTCGTGATCACGCGACTCTGTTGGGTATTGATAATGTAAGATGGCGCAGGCCTGTTTCCCCTGGCTGGTGGAAAGACAGGCAGCACGGGAGCTGCGCAGCCTCAAGTGGTAGTGAGCACTAGGCCTCAAGCCGCGGGCTTGCCTGGTGCTGCAGTCCAGGTGAGGAGACACCGGAGGCGGGGCAGCATGTCATTTGTGCTCCTTTGGTGGCTGGCTTCCCATCAGTGCTGCCCTCCCATGTTCAATCAGTGGAATGACAGGCTAGCCTGCGTGCATCTGAACACTGCTGGGAGACTGTACCAACAACCTGTAGGAAGTTCCTCAGCGTCTTGGACAATTTTTTTTTTTTTGCTTGCTATTTTGAATGTGCTGCGTATATTTTGCACCTTGGCCCCAGAGGAATATTGTCTCGTTCAGCTGTATCTATATATGGTTGTACAACAATTAAACTTGATTTGATTTGATTTGCCCAGAGAGGCCAAAGCCTCTGTAGGGAAGAGGTAAGATTGCCAATTAACCAAAGGAACATCCTGTTAGCAGGTTTGATGACAGTGTTGAAGTTGATCCTAGTGGGCGGCACAAGATTTGGAATTAGTTACAGTCACTGAGTCTTGGAACACTACGGCACATAAACAAGACTTCGGCCCATCTAGTCTCTGCCAAACTATTATTCTGCCTTGTCCCATTGACCTGCACCCAAGGGGCTCATCGATAGACTTCACTCACCTCAGAGCTGGACGGGTTCCGCAACTGTGGACTCACCTTTGGGACTCAGTCGTTCACCTTCCACGTGTCTTTTGTTAACTTTTTGTTAGTATTTACGCCACTCGATCAAGATGGTCAGCCCCGAACTGACCCTGCAGCCGCGGCCCGTGGCCAGTGGCACAGCGCAGAACTGGCTCCATGGCTGGCGTCGCCCGCCTCAGCGGCTCCGCGAGCCCCATTTGCTTGCCTCAGGTTTGTAGATGGCGTCTAGGAGTTATCAATTTAAGATGCTTAAAACTGGGAGGTTCTGGCGCAGGGGAGCGTGAAGCAGGCACGAGATGCTTTAGAAGTGTGGTTCCCTTCCGATAACTTCATGAACAAACATATTGAAACAGCCGCCATCTCCGAACCCCCTAAAGAGCCAAAGAAACGAGAGACAATACAGTTCAGAGTTCAACCGAAGGGGTAGCCAATCAGGACCGAGGCAAGCGAAAAGTGGGGGGGGGGCTGTATAAAGGCGAGCCCTCCCAGAGAGAACAACTGCGCACCGAGGCTGCAACCTCGACTGGTGATGAAACGTTAGCAAACCAAGTGCCGATCTCAGCGAGCACCGCAACATTTAGTCAGCTGCTTATTCAGGCCACGTCATTTAAATATCCAACCTAGAATCAAAATAGAGACTCCGTGTGTTACAGGAGATTACCACGGAAAAATTCAAGGATATTCTCAATGCCTCTTTGATATAATGCTATATTTTCACTAACTCCAGGGACTCCCTGGTCCACGACTGCCCAAAGGGTAGAAATAGAATCTGGGGTGACACTGAGAACTTGCAATCTCTGTTCAGCTGATTTAAGCGCCAGATTGAATTGACTTCATTACTTACATCCTTCATATACACCAGGAGTAAAAATCTTTACATTACCTCTCCTTGTAAATGTGCAATTTACAGTAATTTATAATAAATAGTATGAACAACAGGACAGTCAATATAGCATAAAAATACAGTTGAGTTAATCACTCCGATGGCCTGGTGGAAGAAGCTGTCCTGGAGCCTGTCGGTCCTGGCTTTTATGCTGCGGTACCTTTTCCCGGATGGTAGCAGCTGGAACAGTTTGTGGTTGGGGTGACTCAGGGCCCCGATGATTCTTCAGGGCCCTTTTTTACACACCTGTCTTTGTAAATGCCCTGAATAGTGGGAAGTTCACATCTACAGATGCGCTGGGCTGTCCGCACCACTCCCAGCAGAGTCCTGCGATTGAGGGAGGTACAGTTCCCATACCAGGCAGTGATGCAGCCAGTCAGGATGCTCTCAGTTGTGCCCCTGTAGAAAGTTATTAGAATTTGGGTCCCACATCAAACTTCTTCAACCGTCCGAGGTGTAAGAGGTGCTGTTGTGCCTTTTTCACTACACAGTCGAATGTACAGACAACGTGAGATCCTCGGTGATATTTATGCTGAGGAATTCAAAGCTGTTCACTCTCTCAACCCCAGATCCATTGATGTCAATAGGGGTTAGCCTGTCTCCATTCCTGCTGGTTCCTTCCACAATCAGCTCCTTTGTTTTTGCGACGTTGAGTGAGAGGTTGTTTTCTTGACACCACTCTGACAGGGTGATGATTTCTTCTCTGCAGGCTGCCTCATTATTACTTGAGATGAGATCAATCAGTGTAGCGTCATCTGCAAATTTAATTAACACATTGGAGCTGTGGGTGGCGACACAGTCATGGGCATAGAGAGAGTGAATGAGGGGGCTTAGTACACAGCCCTGAGGGGCACCTGTGTTGAGGGGCAGAAGGGAGGGAGCCCACTCTTACCATCTGCCAGCGATCTGACAGGATCCAGCTACACAAGGCAGGGTGCAGGCCGAGGTCTCTGAGCTTCTTGTCGAGTCTGGAGGGAATTATGGTGTCAAATGCTGGAATTAAGATGAATGAATGACTGGAAAAGTCAGGGTGTGTCGGGCCGGAGGCGGGGTTCGGCCCGGTGTACCTCTTGCTTTTCCATGATGTTTACTCATCCCTGCGCTGAACTGAGGCTGTGGCCTGCAACTAACAGGACGCTAGATCGGCTGCAGTGACGACTGGCTTCGTAGCTGTGGACTCACTTACGGGAACTTCAGTTCTGAATGTTATTTGCATGATTTGCTTTTCTTTTCTGCACATCAGATGTATGGTGGTCTTCCTTTAATGGGTTCAATCGGGTCTCTTGCCTTTGTGGCTGCCTGCAGGGAGGCAAATCTCAAGGTTAACAAGAAATGCACTTTGAACTTTGGATCAGAAACATGGAGTCATGAAACGTTGGCTCAATTAGGGGCGCAAACCTCCCCACCATTGAGGACATCTTCAAAAGCTGGTGGCTAAAGATGGCATCATCCGTCATCCAGGAGCGTCACCATCTGGTACGTTACCTCTTCCCATGATTACAATTAGCGAGGAGGTACAAGAGCCTGGAGATTCACGCCTAACATTTTAGGAACAGCTTTTTTTCCCTCCACCCTCAACAGCCCATGAGCCACATTGAAGAAGCACTCCATACTTCATTAAGAGTTTGAGGAGATTTGTAATGCCACCAAGGATGCCCGCAAATTTCTGCAGATATGCTGTGGAGAGTGTTCTAACTGACTGCATCACCATCTGGCTGCTGTGCAAGATCAGGAAAAGATGCAAAGGGTTGCATCGGGATTCGATCCCCAATCTTTCAGCTGGTGCGCCTATGGGCATGCTGCAGTGACATCCAGATTTTGTCCTTGAGGACTGAGGCCCCCTGTTGGTCAGTTTCCATTGGAACTCTACCTGTATGCAAGCTAGGGCTCTGTGATATGAAGTGCAAGCTGTTACCCATTTTTAAACATTAAATTGATTACACTCATTCATTATTTAAGGTGGTGAAAGGTCAAACAGGCGAGTGAGTGAGGACTCCATTGGTCAGGGTTGACCATGGATGCTGTATCGTATCTGTCCAGATATGCAGGCCTGGGCAGTTCACTGTGGAGAGCAAGCTCCCTTTCTCCACGCAGCTGATAAACCCAAAAGAACGGGAGAGACCGACACAGTTTGGCACTGGGGCTGTCACAGGAAACGCCAGTCAGTGCTGAACACAACGTCAGACTGCCTTAGGGAATCCAGCTCCGGGTTTTTTTCCCTCGGGGTTCACTCCCAAAGCCTTCCCCACGAGTGGGAACGGCTGCGAGGCAGCGGAGGTTTGAGATCAGAGTCTTCCTTCTCCTGGACGAGCTGCCAGCCACGGCTGACAAGCCCCATCTATTCAAAGCGACCGGTCTTCAGGTGCCAGTAACCTGCCTTTGCCCCTTACCCTGTCGGTAGAAATGGTTCTGCTGGGCTTAGCAGCCAAGCCACATGTGAAGGCCGGGAGCTGGACTTGGTTGTCAGAGGCCATTTGAGGCTCACGCCAATGGGAGCATTTAATAGGTGGTGGGAACAATCTTAAAAGACATTCTGTAGTTTTAACTTATTTCTTTAAACTATAGCACGATTGCAATTCATGCGTTTCTATGCGTGAGGGGCTTCCCCACACGACCCAGACCCTACAGTTGTAGCGGACGGAGCCCCGACTGTGGTCCTTCTTCAAGAGCCTTTGTGCTGGCCACGCCGAGCTTCAATGCGTCCCTCGGACCATACTCCTACATCCCGGAATGTGCCAGCTGTCAGCGTTCCCTTACCGATACCTTGCAGTGCCACTGGGCTCGAGGACCCCAGCCATTGTCAGACTCCTGTACGGTGAGATGGACTTCTGACCCCATAATCGTTATGATCTTGCCCTTTATCGTTTACCTGCAATGCTCTCCTCCTATTACTTTTACACTTTATTTTCCTCTGTTAAAGTTTAACCTGGTATTACCTCAATGCACTGTGTAACGATTGGATCTGTATCAACAGTATGCAAAACACTTCCACATGCACAAAGGACAAAGATGGCGCAATATTTCATCGGGAGTTAGAGGAGATTTGATGTGTCACCGTAGACACTCGCAGATTTCGACAGATGTACTGGCTGGCTGCATCAGTGTCTGGTATGCAGGGGGAGATCGAAGTAAGCTCAGTCAGCTTCACCGTGGGCACCAGCCTCCACAGTGTCCAGGACATCTTCATGGAGTGATGCCTTAAAAAGACGGCATCCATCATTAAGGACCCCCGTCACCCAGGACATGCCCTCTTCTCATTGCTACCATCAGGGATGGGGTACAGAAACCTGAAGGCACACACTCAGCGATTCAGGAACAGCTTCTTCCCCTCTGCCATCCGATTCCTGAATGGACATTGAACCCGTGACACTACCTCTCTACTTTTTTTATTTCTATTTTTGCACTATTTATTTAAATTAATTATTTAATATATATTTTATTTTTACTGTAATTCACATTTTTTCTATCATTACGCATTGCATTGTACTGCTGCTGCAAAGACAACAAATTTCATGACATATCAAATTTCGGGTCAAAGAACACTGAGCCTGTCTACAAGAAGGGTCAGAGCCGTCTCTATTTCCTGAGGAGACTGAGGTCCTTTAACATCTGCCGGATGATGCTGAGGATGTTCTCCAAGGCTGTGTTGGCCAGTGCTATCATGTTTGCTGTTGTGTGCTGGGGCAGCAGGCTGAGGGTAGCGGACACCAACAGAATCAACAAACTCATTCGTAAGGCCAGTGATGTTGTGGGGGTGGAACTGGACTCTCTGACAGTGGTGTCTGAAAAGAGGATGCTGTCCAAGTTGCACGCCATCTTGGACAATGTCTCCCATCCACTCCATAATGTACTGGTTAGGCACAGGAGTACATTCAGCCAGAGACTCATTCCACTGAGATGTAACACTGAGCGTCATAGGAAGTCATTCAACTTTACAACTCCTCCCTCGGAGTGTCAGACACCCTGAGCCAATAGGCTGGTCCTGGACTTATTTCCACTTGGCATGATTAACTTATTATTATTTAATTATTTATGGTTTTATATTGCTGTATTTCTTCACTATTCTTGGTTGGTGCGGCTGTAACGAAACCCAATTTCCCTCGGGATCAATAAAGTATGTCTGTCTGTCTGTCATATGCCGGTGATATTAAACCTGACTCTGCTGTGGCAATTGTAAAACCAATATCAATACCAATATGGATGGCGGGGTGGAGATACACCTCTAGCAAAGGAGGTGTAAGGCGCTCCTTCCCTCCGCTAGCTTGCAGATCACCCTTGGGCAAGGAATAGCACCTGCTCAGCCCCCGATCAGGGTCACGTGAAGCCATGGGACCAGGTGGTGGATGGTCTTATGAGCAACCGGTGCAGATCGCAAGTCCTGGTTATGTGACCACTGACAATCTCTGAAGAGTGTTGATAATGGCTGGGGTCACCCACCTTGTAAAGACACTGCCCAGAGGAAGGCAATGGCAGACCACTTCTGTAAAAAAGTCTGCCAAGGACAATCATGGTCGTGAGACTATGATCTCCTACATCATATGACATGGCACATAATAATGATTATGGCCAATGCCAGTACCAGGATGAGCAAGTTTCGGGCGTCCTCCACCAACCTGATGACCTTCGGAAGCTCCTGCTGTCTCTCTTGGTGTGTCCCCCCAACCAAGGAATCATCCATTCAGCAGGAAGGTCTCTGTGACACAGCTGTTGGGAGATGAGCTCTTCCCCACACCTGCAATGAGATGAGTGACCATCTCTTCCTACACAGCAGCCACGTCGAGGGCAATGTGCGTTGGGGATGTGCTTTGTCTGCACGGGGCTATGAATGGGAGGGCTCCTCTCACCGCCAGCCAAACAAGTTCTTGGTGTTTGTTGGCGAGTTGTGTCAAATGAAGCTCTCTGGCAGGGAAGTGGCTAGAGTGTCCCTGCAGACACTCAGTACCCGATGGACTTGTGGCCAAAGGTGTGTGCTTGGAAGAACTCTTGCACAAAGTGCAGTACCTGACTAGGACATTGAATGACAATGTGGCTAGGCCTAACCTTCACAACAGCAGGGACAGGCCGAATCTCAGCACGTAGTGACACTTGGTGCCCATTGACTGTGGTTCTATGTACACCCTTACGCAAAATGCTCTGTTATACTACTTTCAGTTGAAGCACATTTGGTGGGAAGGCAATGCCTGGACCAGTGCACACATTATTCACTATTTTAAAGTCATCCTTCTGCTCTTGTCACCCTACTCCAAGTTCTTTTGTCTACATTTAGACCATAATACCAAAAGACAGTGGAGTAGAATTAGGCCATTCAGCCCATCGAATCTGCTTCACCATTTGATCAAAGCTGATCCATTTCCCTCTCTACGCAATTCTCCTGGCTTCTTCCCTGTAACCTCTCTCACCCTGACTTATCAAGAACCTATCAACCTCCGCTTTAAATACACCCAATGACTTGGCAACGAATTCCACAGGTTCATCGCTCTCTGGCTGAAGAAATCCCTCCTCATCTCTGTTCTAAATGGACGCCCCACTATTCCGAGCTTGGGCCCTCTGGTCCTAGACTCCCCCCACCACAGGAAACATCTGCTCCACATCCACTCTATCGAGGCCTTTCAACATTCGATGGGTTTCAATGAGGTCACCCCTCATTCTTCTCAATTCCAGGGAGTACAGGCTCACTCTTTCAGTGGTAACTCTTTCAATCCTGGAGCTTCCTCGGAACCCTCTCCAATGCCAGCACATGCTTTCTTAGATGAGGGGCCCAAAGCTGCTCAGAATACTCCAAGTGAGGCCTCACCAGTGCCTTATAAAGCCTCAACATTACATTCTTATATACTAGTCCTCTTGAAATGAATGCTAACATTGCATTTGCCTTCCTCACCACTGATTCAACCTGCAAAATAACCTTTGGAGAATCCTGCACAAGGACTCTAAATACCCTTTGTACCTTAGATTTTTGAATTTTCTCCTCGTTTAGAAAATAGTCTGCACATTTATTCCTTCTACCAAAGCGCATGATCACACACTTCCCGACAGTATTCCATCTGCCATTTCCTGCTCATTCTCCTAATCTGTCTCTGTCAGGGGATCCGAACCTGGGGTCCATGGATCTCTTCCTTTATAGTATTGGTCCATGGCATTGAAAAGGTTGGGGACCTCTGGTCTGCAAGTGTTTCTGAGGATGCTAAGCCATTTCAAGAGAAAGTACCTTTTACACACTCCTGCCACTGCTGGTGATGCAGTTCCAAACATGTAGTTTTAATTCTAAATGTGGATTTGTGAATTCATAATGCAGACATAAGACCATAGGGACAGAATTAGGCCATTCAGCCCATCAAATCCGCCGCCCCATTCCATTGTCAGAAACAGAAGCACTTTATTACCAGTAGGTGAAACATATCACAATTGACTCTGGTTCAGTGCCAAACACAAAACACAGACAATACCATAAAAATCAACACAATAGCAACCAACAATTTACAAGACAATCGTGCAAACAGCCACGAGCAATCAACAATTAGCACAAATGTCTATAGTCAAACTTAAATAAATGTGAATATATGAACAGACTAAATAATTACTAACAGAATAAGGAAACTATTTACTGCAAGGGTTCCCAACATTTTTTATGCCATTAAGCAAGGGCAACCCCCCTGATTTAATGGAGGAGGTGCAGGAACACAATACCTGAGTTTTGAGTGAGTTTTACTGAGAAGCCTGGCTGATTTTTTTTTAATCTCTCTCAACCCCATTCTCATGCCTTCTCCCAGTAACCTTTGCTTCCCTGACTAGTCAAGAAGCTATCGACCTGTGCTGCAAACATACCCAATGACTTGGCCTCCACTGCCACCTGTGGCGAAGCATTCGCAGATTCACGACAGACTGGTCAAAAATGATCCTGGGAGAGAACGGCCTAACGTATAAGGAGAATTCGATGGTTCTGGGCCTGTACTTGCTAAAGAAGTTCTTTCTCATCTCTGTTTAATAGGGACGTCTTATATTCTGAGGCTGCGCCCTCTGGTCCTGGACTCCCCCACTGTAGGAAACATCCTCTCTGTCCAGGCCTTTCAATATTCGATAGGATTCAATGAGATCCTCCCTCATTCTTCTCAACACAAGCGAGTACAGGCCCAGAGCCATCGAATGCTCCACATACAGTACATACAGTACATTAACCCCTTCATTCCTGAGATGGTTCTCATGAACCTCTTCTGGACCTTCTCCAAAGGCAGCACGACTTTTCTTTTCTCACCTTCTCACATATTTCCATTGGAAAAGAAAAGCTTACAATCTGCCCAAATTGGAAATCTGCCCAAACAGGAAATCCGCAGTGAGATTCAAACCGCTAGTTTTGTGTTTCCAAGGGTGGTATTTCAGAGCCGGGACTGAGTTACAGATTGTGGATGTTGGCTGTGAAATGGTTAATATTACTTATTTAGCAAGCTCTTTGTTCAGTTCTCACTAGGGAGACTCGAGGCCAGAAATCTGACATTCCGCTGCAGTATTTAGAGCGCAGATCAGAGAGAACAATGTCGGATGTAATGTCCGTAAAGTGAGTAGGCCACCATTCCACCCAAGAAAAAGTAAAATGTTTTCTTAAGCATGTGTTTTCCTATAGAGCCTTTCGTGCATCTTCCAAAGCATCCTGAAGCACCCAGAATTTTTGAAGTCAGAATCAGAATCATGCTTTCTACCACCGGCATGTGTCATGACATTTGTTGTTATGCAGTGGCAGTACATTGCAATACGTAATAATTGAACCTGTGAATTACTGTAAATTAAATTAAATAAGTATTGCAAAAAAGTAGTGAGGTAGTGTTCGTGGGTTTAATGTCCATTCAGAGGGGAAGAAGCTGTTCCTGAATCGCTGAGTGTGTGGGCCTTCAGGCTCCTGTACTTCCTTCCTCATGGTCGCAACGAGAAGAGAGAGGGAGAGCACATCCTGTGTGGTGGGCGTCCTTAATGATGGACGCCGCCTTTTTGAGGCGTCGCTCCTTGAAGGTGGGGGGACTGATGATGGAGCGGACTAAGTTCACAATGTTCTGCAGCTTATTCCGATCCTGTGCAGTGCCACTGCCCCACCCCCATACCAGACGGTGATGCTCTCTACGGGATGTCTGTAGAAATTTGCAAGAGGCTTTTGGTGACATAACAAGTCTTCTCAAACCCCTAATTAACTACAGCTGCTGTCATGTCTTCTTTGTGACTGCATCAACAGGTTGGGTTCAGGTTAGATCCTCAGAAATATTGGCACCCAGGAACATGAAATTGCTCACCCTTTCCACTTCTGATCCCTCTATCAGGACTGGTGTGTGTTCCCCTGTCTTACCCTTTCCAAAGTCCACAATCAATTCCTTGGTCTTACTGACGTTGAGTGCAAGGTTGTTACTGCGACATCACTCACCGGCTGATCTATCTCGCTGCTGTACGCCTTCTCGTCACCATCTGAAATCCTGCCAACAATAGTCGCATCGAATAAACTCCTCTCAGGCTTCAAGCTGGGTAGCGGCATCGATTACAACCGGTGTTTTGATGGCATACTCTGCCATCTTCTTCAGGGATGATGCCTGGGCACGTCTAGTCCAGTGGTATTTGTGTCATCAGCAAATCTTAGATAAATTTATAGTGTGGTCACTGTCATAATCTTAGAAATGCTGCAGCCAATTTACATAGAGCAAGATCACACAATGATTAGAATCTGTTTAAAAGTCAAAAAGTTCAGAGTACACTTATTATCAAAGTATGTATACTACATTCAACCTTGAGATTGGTCTCCTAACAGGCAGCCACAAACAAGAACCCATTAAAATAAAGAGGACCATCAAATACCCAACGTGCAGGAAAAGAAACAAATTGTGCCAACAGCAAAAGCAAGCGAACAACTGAAGTTGATGAAGCCACAGAGCCAGTCATTGCCGCAGTCTCAGCTCAGCGCAGAGGCGGGCAGACCTCGCCGAGCAGCGAGCTGCACCCGCCCATCCTTCGCCTCCAGCCGTGAACCCCGGCCAGCTTCAACCCAGCCCGGTGCTTAAATCAACCAAACCCCCGGCCGTTCCTCGCTCCCGGACCGCCTCGAGACTGGAGGAGTACAGCGTTAACGCAAGTCCACCGTGTCCGCGTCTACACTAGTCCCAGTTACCGCTTTGAAGTGTCAGCCCAGATCATTTTTCCTGCTGGGAGATGAAACCGGATGGATTCAGTTTCACATTCAGTTTTAATTCCCAGCAAAGAGTATAATACATAGAGTGTTTATGGAAGGACAAAGCCTTCGTCCCTGCCTCTCATGCTCTGAATTTTAGTCATCCTTACTGCTAACATTCATTAGGGGGCACTGCAGTGCTGTTCTACACTGTAGCTTCGTCAATAGCAACCTTTGAAATATGGAACATAACACATTTGTTTAGTGTTTCAATATTTAATATGGGGACAAAGCCAGAATCATTTGAATGAAGTGCACTGGCAATTTAACTGTTCACATGAATGGCCCCGTTATGGTGTGAGTTTGGATGACAGTGTGGAGCTACATCTCGGCCAAAGGAGGCAGAAGGTGCTCCTTCCCTCCGAGGGTAGTGTAGCTCTGAGAGTGGCCGTAAGTGGACCTCCAGGAAACCTGTTTCACTGCATCTGGTTCTGTGCTGCACGATGACGAGTTGCCTGTCTCTTGCTTTTAGTAACGGGCGCACGCAATTCTGGGAACATGCCCACACACAATCCTTGCTGAACCGCCGTGACCTGGCAAACGAGAATGAAAAGTGGTTAATTAAAATCACACAGCAGGGCAAGCGGCCATTTGGCCCACCCAGTCTGTTCTGACGGTGGGCACCTCTCCTTCATGAATCCCATCATTCAACACTTGGTCCATAGCTCTCCTTGCCCAAGAGGTTCTAGGTGTTTCTTAATGCTGTCAATAACTGAGCTTCAACCACTCTCTCAGACTGCACCTTCCAAGCCCTTGACACTCTCTGGGTGAAGAAGATCCCCCTCAGGTCCCCTCTAATCTCTTTTCTCTAAACTAGTTTTCTCTGCCTCTGATAAGGGGAACCTGTGGCTAGGTGGAGCTACGTCTCTACCAAAGGAGGTGTAAGGCACTCCTTCCCTCCGATGGTCTGCAGGTCACCCTTGGGCAAGGTGTAGCACCTGCTTAGCCCCCGATCAGGGTCACAGGAAGCCATGGGAGCAGGTGGGGGACGGTCCTATGAGCAGCCGGTGCAGATCACAAGACCTGGTTCTATAACCACTGACGCCAAGCAGACAATTCTAATAGTGGCTGGGGTCACCCCGTCTTGTAAGGACACTGCCCAGAAGGCGACAATGGCAAACCACATCTGTAGAAAAGTTTACCAAGAACAATCGTAGTCATGGAAACCCCGTGATTGCCCACATTGTACGATGCGGCACACAATGATGCTGTCATAGGACATGGCACTTAATGATGATGTCATACAGCATGGCGCACAACAAAAGAATGAACGATCAGAGTGAGTGCTAAACTAGGAACCTTGTTGGCTCTTCTATCTTTGAGATTGTACGTTAGGATTTGAACTCAGTTGGGGTAGGGTGAATGAAGGAATTCCATGCCAAACTACTCAGTACCTTGTCTGAATTAGATCCTATCATCCATGACTTTTCCTTGGAGTTCTGGAGAAGTTGCCAATCTGGTCACGGGAAGCAATTTGGAGTCAATGACAGAGTTCAAAGTACATTTGTTATCAAATTATGCACTGTATACAATGTACTATCTTGAAATTGGAATCTATTAAAAAGTAAGCAACAACACTCAGAGCTGGGGTTTATTTACCAAAGTGAGTCCACAGCTGCGAAGCCTTCCTCTCAGGCCCGGGCCCTGTCACTTCGATTGGGCGCCGCTGCACCGCACCTTCGAGTTCCCTCCGACCATCGCGAAGGTGCCCGGGAGCACAGGCGGAGCAAAAGCACAACTTTCAAAGGGAAGTTACGGGCTCTTGATGGCAGAGGGCGTTGTCCAGGATAACATGTGTTTAATAAAATAGTTAATAGTTTTGTTTTCTGTCTGCAAAACATTGCTGTGTCTCACCAGCACCATCTTAAACTGGACTTTGACTGAGACCAACTATTGTTTCATTAGCAAACGTCAGTCCTGACGAAGGGTCTCGGCCCGAAACGTCGACAGCGCTTCTCCCTATAGATGCTGCCTGGCCTGCTGCGTTCCACCAGCATTTTGTGTGTATTGTTTCATTATCCACCTATCGATCTAGAATTTACAGCCTGGATCTATAAGAGTTTTGGCCCCAAATGTCGGTCATTTACTCTTTTCCGTAGATTCTGCCTGGCCTGCTGTGTTCCTCCAGCATTTTGTGTGTATTGTTTCATTATCCACCGATCGGTCTAGAATTTACAGCCTGGATCTATAAGCGTTTTGGCCCGAAATGTCGGTCATTTACTCTTTTCCGTAGATGCTGCCTGGCCTGCTTCGTTCCTCCAGCATTCCACATGTGTTGCTCTGGATTTCCAGCCTCTGCAGATTTTCTCTTGTTTGTGTCAGGGTCGGCCACCTACACCACTAAATCACACTCCATTCTAACCGTCAACCGTGTCTGCATCCCTCACTGTGAGAGAGAGCACTGGGGAAACCCAGTCCTTACTCATGCATTCACACACAAAATATGCCTGTATATTTTGACCCCACCTCTCCCCCCCACAAACATCGATATTTTCAGTCAATTACAACACCTTGGCCCCGATGCCCTACCCAGGCAACACCACAGCTTGAGGCCCAGTCCTCCCATATACAAGATAACAAGACCATATAGAATATCAGTTAAAAAAATGCAATGACACGAAATATACATATCTATAGTCCAGACTTTCCAATCCATTGAAACCTTCAGTCGACCACAGGAGAGCTTGTCTTCTGCCCCGCGAACACTGTGGGGGGCAGCCCCGACTCCAGCCCAGATGCTGCGCCATGCCGCCCCCCCCCACCCCCTCCCGGTGAAGCACACCGGCTGGAACGCCTCTCCCCGGCAGCTGTAAAACAGGCAACCCTGCGGCTTGGGGCCCAGAGTCTTCTGAGTCCTTTAACGTCATTTCCTGTCCTCAAGTATAACGAGAGCGAAATAATTGTTACTCCGGATCTGATGTAGCACAACACCCCCCCCCCCCACCCACGAAAGATCAGGAACACAATAACAATAAAAAAAATTACAAATATGAATACAGTATTTGAGATAGCTTATGTACATAGAATGATTGTACGCCCATAAAGTGACACTAGGCTGGACATAAGGTGTCTGACGGGAAATGATAAAGAAGCGGTGGAGTTAATGAGAGGAGGTGTTGATCAGCCTCACTGCTTGGGGAAAGTAACTGGTTTTGAGCCTGGTGGTTCTGGTGTGAATGCTATGTAGCATTCTCCCTGACAGGAGTGGGATGAACAGTCCATGCGAAGTGTGTGTGTGTGTGTGTGTGTTTTCTTGATGTTACTGGCCTCGTTCTGTATCTATGTCCTTGATGGTGGGTAGACCGATGCTGGTGATGCATCGGACAGTCTTGACTACCCATTGTAGAACCTTCCCATCTGTCGCCGTTGTGAAACTGAGGCACCCTACTGTCCACAAAGACCCAATTGTGCAGTGTAAAGGTTTATTTCCCTGTTATCTTAGCCAATATTTATTCAACCATTAAGATGATAACCTGATAGATGTATCATTTTCGCTTGTGGTAACTTGCTACGAGAACACAAATTGTTACTGTGGTTTCTACATTACAACAGTGACTATTCTTCAAAGGTGCAGTTTATTGATGATATTTGAGGGGAAAACTAAATCAGGAAGTAATTGGAATGTGTAAAAGAGAAGTTCATTAATTACGGGTGACTTTAATCTTCACAGCCATTGGAATAATTAGATTAAAAGTGGTAGCCAGAAGAATGAACTTATAGAATGTATTTGGAACAATATGTCACGGAGAAACCAGGCTATTTTGCATTGAATAATGTGTCACATATGACTCAATTTTGCCCAGATTAAGATGGGAGTCAGATAGGGTTGTGTTCTCGTGCCAGTTATTCAACCTTTATAGCGAGAAGATTCAAAAGAGGATTATTGCATGCTGCCGTTTACGCGTGGGAGGGGGGAGCTGGGGTGAGACTTTGGGGCTGTCGTTCATTCTTTGGGGCACTCCTCTGCTTTTGTGGATGGTTGTGAAGAAAAAGCATTTCAGGATGTGTATGTAAAACAGAGTGATCTAGGAATAATGGTGCATAGATCCCTGAAGGTGGGATCTCATGTGGATAGGGTGGTGAAGAAAGCTTTTGGTATGCTGGCCTTTATAAATCAGAGCATTGAGTATAGGAGTTGGGATGTAATATTAAAATTGCACAAGGCATTGGTGAGGCCAAATTTGGAGTATTGTGTACAGTTCTGGTCACCGAATTATAGGAAAGATGTCAAAAAAATCGAGAGAGTACAGAGGAGATTTACTAGAATGTTACCTGGGTTTCAGCACCTAAGTTACAGAGAAAGGTTGAACAAGTTAGGTCTTTACTCTTTGGAGCATAGACGGTTGAGGGGGGACTTGATAGAGGTATTTAAAATTATGAGGGGGATAGATAGAGTTGACATGGATAGGCTTTTTCCATTGAGAGTAGGGGAGATTCAAACAAGAGGACATGAGTTGAGAGTTAAGGGGCAAAAGTTTAGGGGTAACATGAGGGGGAGCTTCTTTACTCAGAGAGTGGTAGCTGTGTGGAACGAGCTTCCAGTAGAAGTGGTAGAGGCAAGTTTGATTTTGTCATTTAAAAAAAAATTAGATAGGTATATGGACAGGAAAGGAATGGAGGGTTATGGGCTGAGTGCAGGTCGGTGGGACTAGGTGAGAATAAGCACTTGGCATGGACTAGAAGGGCCGAGATGGCCTGTTTCCGAGCTGTGATTGTTATATGGTTATATTGTATACATTTCTCTGTTATTAAATTGTACCTTCGAACATTTGAGAAATTAGCTGCATTTCAGGCATGATAATTGGTGGATACAATTTGAACAACCTATGATACACAGTGCTGATATTTATTCACTCATTAAGTTATCTATCTGTCTATCTCTTTATTTATTTGTAACGCCTGGGAAAGGCTTCACCGCTGATGTAATGGTTTCTCCGTAGCAGCAGTGTTTGGGTTATGACTGGAGATAACGGGGGCTTTGGAACGTGTGCCGTCCAATGAAGGGAGATTTTTTTTCTTGTTGTGTGCCTGAGAGCGAGGTGATCTGAGTCTTTCGTTCGGCGGAAGATGAAGAGAGAAGTCGCCAGAACGGAGAGGTCGTAGACATCAGGACGGAGTGGGGCCTGGAGTCAACGAAGCCCGGGGGAAATCGATGGAGGGTCGGCGGAAGGGAAACCGTGAGCTCCAACAATCTGCGCATTAGACAGTTTCATTAAAATGGGCCCTTTTCTCTTTTTTTTTTGCTTTTTCTTTACTAACCCTGTAGTTAAATTAAGAATTATAAAGCTAAATCGTTTCATTGTGTGTGGTGCACTGTCTATTATACCGTGTTACTGATTTGTAACGGGGTTACACATCAGGCAGCATCCACTCAAACAGGAGGTTTCGCTCCTCAATCTCACACGTTTGGTTTCATATTTATTTATGAAACAGTCAGGTTCTGTTGTCTGCGTAAGTCTAGAGAAGACAACCTCTGGCCCCACCAAACGTGTGAGATTGAGGAGCGAGTCGTCCCGCCCCCCCACCGTTTGTGTGGGTGTTGCATAATTCTTAACCCTGTTACAAATCAGTACCACGAAGTAACAAGACAGCACACCACATACAATTAAATGATTTAGCTTTACAATTCTTAATTTAACTACAGGGTTAGTGAAGAGAAAGCAAAGAAAGATAAGGGACCATTTTTAACGAACCAGTCGAATGCGCTCAAGTTGGAGCTCACGGTTTTGCCTTCGCCGATTCTCCGTCGAACTCCCTAGCCTTCATCAGATCATGGCCCCGCTCCGGATCAAGTCCTGTGACCTCTTCTCTCCGGTGTCTTCTCTCTTTATCTCCTGCTGATCAAGATGCGGCATGAAAAGCCGCTCCCCTCATTGGACGGCTCACATTCCAAAGCACCCATTATCTCCAACCATAACCCAAACACTGCTTCTACAGAAAGACCATCACGTTAGCAGTGAAACCTTTCCCAGGGTGATACATTTATTGATCGATTGATTGATTAATTGATTGATTGAGATACAGCGTGGAATAAACCCTTCTGGCCCTAACAATTCCCTAACTTAATCCTAGCGTAATCACGGGACAATTTACTTGGAACCACTTGGGACTGTGGGAGGAAACAGGACCACCTGGAGGAAACCACATGGTCACAGGGAGAGTGTACAAACTCCTTACAGGCAGCGGCAGGAATCAAATTCGCGTCGCCTGTACTGTAAAGTGATGTGCTCATCACTACGCTGCCATGCCATTTCTACAGAGAAGCTCCACGAAATACTAAATGAAGTCGAAGAAGATGCAAAGGGAGGGTTGGCCACCAGCTGCAAGAAGAGCAAATGCATGGTTGTCATGAAAAAGAAAGAAGCACAGAAATGTGAACTGAAAGTGGACAAGGGAACTATTAAACAAACATGGAAGTACAATTACTCAGGGAGCACGATAACATCTGACGGTAGGCGCTGAGGCTGAAATTAGAAGAAGGACTGGGATTGCTAAATGCACCTTCGAGCAAGGTACCGAGGAATGACAATTTCTACGGATACGAAAATCAGAGTGGTACAGTGCTGCGCTCACTCCACACTAACATGCAGAAGCGAGTGCCAAAGCAAAATGAGGAAGACTCGAAGCTGCAGAAAAGTGGCTCCTGAGAGGAATGATGAAAACGTCACGGAAGGACAGTGTAACAAATGAGGACATGCGATGGAAAGCTGGAATGAGAAGAAAGTTGAATCAGGAAACGGCAGCTGGAATTTCTGGGACACGTACTGAGGAAAGAGAAGGTCGAGCGTCTTGCAGTGACAGGAAGAACTGATGGAAGGAAAAGTCGCAGTCGACAGCACGTGACGTTCATGAGTTACATCGAGGGGTGGATTGGCAAAAGTTTTGAAGAGTTTATTAGAACCTGTCAGATTAGCGACAGGCGGAAGACCCTGATTGCCCGTGATGAACCTGTGACAACACAGGATACTGAGGCTGTGAGACTGCCCCCGGCCGCATTACTTCACGTCTGCAAGCTTTGGGGTGACCTCATTTCGGGGTGAATATAATGAACTGAGACTGAGGCTTTGGGCCTAATCCCAGGATTTGGATTCAAGGACTCAACTCGGTTTGGACTGCTGCTGCCCGCTTCTGTTGTTGGCATGATTTGTATTTCTGTCTCTTTCTCTGCGCATTGGGTGCGTGCCTTAATTTATTTATTCAATTGGGTTCTTTCGGGTTTCCAGCTTTGTGGCTGCCAAGGAGATGAACCTCAATGCTTTATAAGTTATACATTCTTTGACAATAATTGTACTTAGAACCTTGGATCTTTAATAAGCGATTATAGTGTAAAATCTCAACACAAGAACACAAAAATTGGGGCAGGAGAAGGCTTCTTGTTCACTACGATCATGGCTGACTGCTTCAGGCCTCAATTATTCTTTTGTGCCAGTTCCCCATCGCCTGAATTCTCTGATCTACACTCAATGGCCATTCGATAAGGTACCTCGTGGACCTAATAAAGGAACCACTGTGAGTAGGTTTGTGGTCTTCTCAGCCACCCCACCTCTCCCAGAAGTTCCAGGAGTCTCCTGCATATTGATAGTGGCTCTCTGATGCCCGAAAATTATATACAATATCCCGGAAATCGATTTTTTTTCAGAGGGAGAGGAAGAGCGAGAGCGAGAGGGAGCATCCTGATTGGTCTCTCTTCGTGCTAAGTAGACCTATCAGTTTTCTCTGTGGGCGGGCTTTAAAGTCGACCTCAAAAATAACGACAACGTTGCTCGCTGCACTGTTTGCAACAGTGACTTTTCTATTGCCCATGGTGGGTTAAAATGTTAAAGACATGTTGAGGTGAGTTTAACAGGTGTCACTTGTTCATTAGCACAGCTAATGTTATTTAAACTAGCTGGCTAGCTGCTAAGGAGTTACTCTATTGATGTCCTACGTGATGAGGCCGAACTCCCTGTAGACTTGCTTAAAGTTGTAACAGAATAAAAAGATGACTCAATGATAATATAAATACATATTTTAATGTCACATTTTCTGCATATACACAACTTGGTTTACAGATTAGACAAAATCACTAAACGAAGTATTACATACACCCTTGGAGGTTGACTGGGGGGGGGGGATATGGGGTTGCGGGGTGCAGGGGTGCTACCTCCCTGAAATGAGTTTTTGCAGGGTGGGATGTCTGTCTTCTGCTGCTGCGGCCCAGCCACTTCAAGGTCTGACATGTTGTGCATTCGGAGATGCTCTTCCGCACTCTGCTCTTCTTGTAACGTGTGGTTATGTGAGTTATTGTCGCCTTCCTGTCAGTTTGAACCAGTCTAGCCATTGTCCTCTGACCTCTCCTATTAATAATCCATTTATGTCCACAGAACTGCCGCTCACAGGATGCTCTTTTCCTTTTTCACACCATTCTCCGCAAACTCCTGAGATTGTTGTTCGTGAAAATCCCTGAATGTCTGCAGTACTCAAACCACCCCGTCTGGCACCGACAATCATTCCATGGTCAAAGTCACTTAGACCACATTCCTTCCACATTCTGATGTTTGGTCTGGACAGCAACTGGACCTCTTGACCTTGCATGTGTGCTTTTATGCGTTGAGTTGCTGCCAAATGATTGGCCGATTAGATATTTACGTCGACGAGCAAGTGATAATAAAGTGGCCGCTGAGTTCAATTCCTCTTTAAGTCCCTCCAATGTTGTAGTGCCCAAAAATCCTCTGGGGGAAGAGAACTCCAGACCTTCACTACCCTCTGTGGAAAGATCCTCAGCATTAAATAATTGCTCCTTGTCTAGTAACTAATTCTCCTGGCTCAAGGCTCTCCCAGGAATGAAAAAGCTCCCAGTAGCTTCTGCCCGCTGCTCTGAGATACGTATCCAGCTCGGCACTGAACTGAGGCCGAGGCTGTGGCCTGCACCGGCTGCCCTGGGCTTTGTGACCGTGGACTCACTTTTGTTCCGATTGCTGTTTCCTTTGATTGCATGGAACTTTTCCCCCTCTCTCAGCGCATTGCATGTTTGTCAGTGTTCTTTAATGTTTTCTCTTGGGTTTCTTTACTTTGTGAGGGGATGAATCTCAAGGTTGTATAATGTATACATACTTCGATAATAAATGTTCTTTGAACTTTTAGTTATGGCTCTTTAAGATCTTATATGCTTCAATAAGTTCGTAGTACATTTATTATCGAAGTACGTATACAGTATACACCCTTGAGATTTGCCTTCTTGCAGACAGCCATAAAACAAAACAACACCATAGAACCCGCTTCAGGAAAAACCTCACACAACGAGACCGTCACACAAGCAGAGAAAAAAGAACAAATCGTGCGGACAAAAAAAACATTAAACATCAAACCGTAAAGTCCACAGCCCTGGGCTGCTAAGGCATGTAAAGCCAGTCCAGGAGCTGATGATTAACGGCCACAAGCTACCACGTTCAGCGCTGTGTCGACAGCTTCCCACCACAGCCGCAGCTCATTCTTCGAAATACCAGAAAGTATCTTAAACTTTTTTTCAGCTGTCCTTGAGAGAAAGCAGCAATGGCACCATGACCATTTTTAGTACATACCTTGAAACTGAAACAACTTTATTAAACGTAAATAAGGGGATTTGCTGAATGATGGCAGTGTTGGCTAAACAGATCAGGTGAAGGGATTAGAATCGGAAACAAGTTTAATATCATCGCATGTATTGTGAAATTCATTAACCTTGTGGTAGCAGTACAATGAAATACATAGTAATAGAGAAAAAAGCTGTGAATGACAGTAAATATACACACTGATCAACCATAAAAACACTCGTATCAAAGTGAAAACAGATCTCTACAAAGTGATCTAAAATAATTACAAATATAAAACGTGCACCATTTGCAGCTCATTCCACACTCTCACCACCCTCTTAATGAAGAAGTTTCCCCTCATGTGCCCCTTAAACTTTTCACCTTTCATCTTTAACCCATGTCCCACCCAACCTCCGAGCGAAAAGCCTGCTTGCATTTATCCTATCTATGAAGGCCATTAGTCTGGATATAAAAAAACTTTCCATGGATTTGCGCCTTGGACAGTTGGCAAACCTGGGCAAATTTTTTTTATATGGAAGACCGGCAAGTCTCCCCTGATGTTGTCCAAGGGAAGGGCATTAGGACCCATACAGCTTGACACCGGTGTCGTCACAGAGCGATGTGTGGTTAAGTGCCTTGCTCAAGGACACAACACGCTGCCTTAGGTGAGGCTCGAACTAGCGACCTTCAGATCACTAGACGAACACCTTAACCACTTGGCCACCAACGCTACCCTACTTATACCCCTCATAATTTTGTATACCTCTGTCAAATACCCCTCAATCTTCTACATTCCAAGGAATAAAGTCCTAACCTCTTCGATATAAATCAGATCTTCCAGACCTGGCAGCATCCTTGCAAATTTTCCTTATAAGACAGAGAAAACATAATAGCGAAAATTATCTCTGTTATGTAGGTAGAGGACTGGGCTGCTGGCAGGAAGCATTCAGTAAAGATCAGGAATCATTGTTAACTATTAACTGATGGGGTGTCATAAACATCTGTGTGTGGGCTGCTGGGGTTTACAATATGTATTAAATAATTATAATGAGGAAGAAAGCCAAGTTTACCAAAGATGCAAGAGTAGAGGGGTTGGGGGAGGCAAGTTGTGAGGAGGGTTCAGTCTACAGGGAGATATCAATAGGGTAATTGAGGGGGCAAAAACTGATGGCAATTGGGGTAAAATTTGGAAATACCTGGTTTTATCGTGAAAAGAAGAATCAGGAAACAAAATATTATTTAAGTGGATACATACAACAGAAAGCTGCTGTGCCATGGGATCCTTATACATAAGACCGCAAGATATAGGAGCAGAATTAGACCATTTGGCCCATTGAGTCTGTTCGTCCATTTCATCATGGCTGATCCATTTTCCTCTCAGCCCCGATCTCCTGCCTTCTCCCTGTACCCCTTCATGCCCTGTCCAATCAAGAATCTATCAAGCTCTGCCTTAAATATACCCAGAGACTTGGCCTCCACAGCCACCTGCGGCAATGAATTCCACAGATGCAACGCTCTTCGGCTAAGCAAATTCCTTTTCGTCTCCATCCTAAATGGACGTCCTCCATTCTGAGTCTGTGCTCCCGGGTCCTAGATTCCCCCACCATCGGAAGCATCCTGTCCACATCCGTTCTATTGAGGCCTTTCAATATTCAGTAGGCTTCAATGAGGTCCCCTTTATTCGTCAGAATTCCAGTGAATACAGGCCCAGAGGCCTCAGTCGGTCCTTATATGGTCACCTGTAAGGCCGCTCTCCACATTGTTTGTGGAAAGCCAGCATACACGTGATGCACCAACAATAACTCTCCGAGACGTGAGGCGAGATATTGGCTTTTATTGACTGGAAGAAAGAACAAGCAGTAATTGACCACCATACTACATCCTGGAGACTGAGAGGCAGGGCTCAGGCCCCAATCGCCTTTATACCGGGGTCAGTGGGAGGGGCCACAGGAGCAGTCAGCCGGGGGGGGGGGGGGGGGCGTGTCCAGACTGGTATATGTAGCTCACCACAACACGTAATCAAGAAGGTGAATTTCAAGGTGACTGGAGGTAAGTCTTATTGCAATTATGACTTATTGCACTGGTAAGACCTTATCTAGACACTTTATCTAGCTGACTATGGCCCGTAATTATGGAAAGATTTACTCCTGTTAGATGTTCATAGAAGGCCTACAAGGCTGAGGCGTGGTCTGGAGAGGAAAATTTGAACAATTAGCTCTGTGCACATTGAAAGTTAGTGCAAGCCTTATTATACACATACGGCTCTCTGAGGGAATTAACAAACGGTTGGAGGATGTTTCCCTTCGTGGCACACTCCAAGAGCAGAGGACAGGATGTCGGAACAAGGTACTGTCCGTTTATGAATGAGTTAATGAAGGGTTTCTTCAAAGGCTCGTGCGTCTTTGGAAGTCCTTGCTCAGAGAGCTCTGGAGGCTTAATCCTCAAACATACTGAGAATCAGAATCTCTCTATCGCATGTAGGTGAAACACATTAGAACTGACTGTGGTTCGGTGCCAAGCATAAAATGCAGGACAATATTAAAACGTGTCGGACATACTGTGCCACCAGGCAAGTCCGCCTATCAGCAGTCTGATGCAGACAACAAACTTCAAAGTAAAAGTTATTGTCAGAGTACATATGTGTCACCTGTGGGCACAATCAGCAAATGTATAGAATAGTAACTAAATAGAGTCAACGGAAGAGCAACAGCATAAAAGACAACGAACTGTGCAAATGCAAATATAAATAAATAGCAATAAATAATGAGGGCATGAAATAACAAGATAAAGAGTCTTTGAAGGGAGACTGTTGGTTATAGGAACATCTCAATGGATGAGTGTAGTTATCTTCTTTTGCTCAAGAGCCTGATGGTTGAGAGGTAGTAACTGTTCTTGAACTTGGCGGTGCAAGTCCTGAGGCTCCTGTACCTTCTACCTGATGGCGGCCACGAGGAAAGAGCAACCCACAATTCACAAGACAGTCGTGCCAACAGCCACGAGCAATGAGCAATTAGCCGAACGGTCAATAATCAAACTTCGATCAACGTGAACATATGAAGAGACTCAATAATTATCAACAGGACAAGGGGAGCAGGGAAGACCCTTTAGTGGACATTTCTCAGGCTGGTTGTCCGTCAGTCGTATCCGACGATTTCAAGAGAACTGCGCGGGAGAGTTTTCGAAGTGGAAAAGCCATTGAACTTGGGAAGTTTCACTCACCCAGCCTCAGGAGTCCAGGTCCAGTGGTATGAAAAGTGTCACAGACTGGGGTCTGCCCTGTTGTGCAGGGACAGTTAGTGGATGACACCTGAATGAGTTTCGTTGGGAAGTTGGATAGCTACAGGAAAGAAGCTTCGGAGATGACCTGGTGGTGATGGACTTGTAACGTCTCCCTGATGGTAATTTGGTGAATAGGTGACCGCTAGGGTGGGTGGAGTCAACAGTCATTTTTTCAAGAGCAAATACAAGGAAATCTGCAGATGCTGGAAATCCAAACAACAACATAAAATGCTAGTGGAACACAGCAGGCCAGGCAGCATCTATAGGGAGAAGCACTGTTGACGTTTCAGGCCGAGACCCTTCGTCAGGACTAACTGAAAGGAGAGATAGTAAGAGATTTGAAAGTAGTGTGGGGGGGCAGGGGGAACGCGAAATGATAGGAGAAGACCGGAGGGGGTGGGATGAAGCTAAGAGCTGGAAAGGTGATTGGCGAAAGTGTTACCGAGCTGGAGAAGGGAAAGGATCATGGGACGGGAGGCCTCGGGAGAAAGAAAGGGGGTGGGGAGCACCAGAGGGAGATGGAGAACAGGCAAACAACTAAATATGTCAGGGATGGGGTAAGAAGGGGAGGAGGGGCATTAACGGAAGTTAGAGAAGTCAACGTTCATGCCATCAGGTTGGAGGCTACCCAGCCGGTATATAAGGTGTTGTTCCTCCAACCTGAGTTTGCATTTCAGCTGTCAGTTTTTTCAGCTGTCTTCTGCGCTCTGGTGATGAACAGGTCTCTCAATGTCAGGAGCTGACAGCAAAACTACAATGAGCTTTATAGATCAGTCCGGGAATCAAGGGAATAGGCTGGGAAAGGGAATGAGGAAAGTGGGATCAGCCATGGTGATAAATGGTGGAGTGGACTCCAGGTGCCAAGGGACCACTGCTGCTCCTATCTGTAGAGATGTGAAGTCAGCTTTAGAGATGCAAGCCTTTAAGTTACAGATTGAATATGTGTAATGCAAGCAACCCACCCCTTCCCCTTATCCAGTTTTAGAGTCGCAATCCCACAGATTATAATACAACCAATCCATTATTATAAATAGGACAATTCATAATCACCATTCAGATATAATATTACAGGATAAACAAACAAGAACAACTTACTTAATAGATATCGCCATTCCAATCACACATAACATACAAAAATAAATAAATGAAAAACACCAGAAATATGCTGAATTAAAAGAGGAATTGATATCTGTTATTTGTCAAGTGGGGTGCCATGCGCAATCCTAATCTGATGAAAAACGGACATGGGAACACGGAGCACAGAGGAACATCTGGAAATCTCCAGAAAGGCCCTCTTCGTTGTTGCCGCTGCTGCTGTGAGGTCCAGGTCTCTGCTGGGAAGAACAGGCCCCCAGTCCTCGGGGTCACGTTGCCGGTGGCGGGGGCATCGTAGTTCGCTCGGCAGAGGATGGTGCTCGGAGAGGCTGTGCTGGAGGGGATGGTCGGAGGCTCGGAGGTTCGACGGACTCGGAATCCGCTGTGGTCGGGATGCTTTCACTGTGCGCTGCGTCTGCGAGGCTGGGTCCAACGGTGCTGCCGTGGAAGTCCATAGCGGGGGGTATTCCCTTCTGCCGCCTGTGTGGGATGACGAGACTACCGGGACCCCAAGGACTTGTGGAAACTGTGTGGTGGTTCTGGAGAAACGTTGTCTCATTTTTTAACTGCACTGCATTTGTGGTTTCTAAATGACAATAAACCAAAATTCAATTAAATTCAATTGTTGTGAGGGCATTGCGTTCTCAGAAAACAGTCTGTCTTACAATTTTCCACAACGTGAAGCCACATTCAAAGTTCAAAGCAAATTTATTTTCAAAGTACATATATGTCAGCGTTTAAACCCTGCGATTCATTTTCTTATGGGCATACACAATAAATCCAATAACCATAATAGAATCAATGAAACACCTCACCAACAGGTCGGACAACCGGCGTGCAAACAACAACAAACTGTGCAAATTCAAAAATAAAAAATGATAATAGAATACCATTTACTTCAAGACAATAAATGCCAAGAGAATCCAGAAACAAATCCAACACATTACAGGATCCTGTAGCAGTTTAACTCAATCTGCTCACTTACACAGACACAATCAAGTGGCTAACGTCATTCACTAAAATCTTGTTTTAAAATATAAACTCATAAAAGACACCAAACCTTACTAAAAGTACAAGCCTGATCCAGTTTTAGAGTCGCAATCCCACAGATTATATTACGACTGATCCATTATTACAGATAGGACAATTCATAATCACCATTCGGATGTAATATTACAAGATAAACATACAAGGACAACTTACTTAATAGATGTAACCATTCCAATCACACATATCATACAAAAATAACTAAGTGACAAACACCAGAAATATGCTGAATTAAAAGAGGAAATTGAAGGACTATGGAACATGAACAGGGTATATATCTACAACTGGTGTCATCCCAAAGTCACTACACAATAGCATTAAACAATTTGGCACATTCAGTAATACCTTCAGAAAGCCACAATACTGAACATTATGCAGTATTGTGTGCAGTTTTGGTCACCTAATTACAGGAAGGATATTAATAAGGTTGAAAGAGTGCAGAGAAGGTTTACAAGGATGTTACTGGGAATTGAGAAACTGAGTTACAGAGAAAGGTTGAATAGGTTAGGACTTTATTCCCTGGAGCGTAGGAGAATGAGGGGTGATTTGATAGAGGTGTATAAAATTATGATGGGTATAGATAGAGTGAATGCAAGCAGGCTTTTTCCACTGAGGCTAGGGGAGAAAAGAACCAGAGGACATGGGTTAAGGGTGAAGGGGGAAAAGTTTAAAGGGAACATTGGGGGGGGGCTTCTTCACACAGAGAGTGGTGGGAGTGTGGAATGAGCTGCCAGATGAAGCGGTAAATGCGGGCTCACTTTTGACATATAAGAAAAACTTGGACAGGTACATGGATGAGAGGGGTTTGGAGGGACATGGTCCAGGTGCAGGTCAGTGGGATAGGCAGAAAAATGGTTCGGCACAACCAAGAAGAGTCAGAAGATCTGTTTCTGTGCTGTAATGTTCTATGGTTCTATCACTAGAATAGTCTGAAAGTTCCTAGTATTTGACAAAAGAGCATGCTTGACTCTGCCAGTACTTCAGGTTTTACCAGCTTGTGCTGAGGAAAAAAATAACTATAAATAAATAAGCAATAAATATTGAGAACATGATATAAAGAGTCCTTGAAAGTGAGTCCATTGTTTGTGGCGACAGTTCAGTGATGGTGCGAATGAAGTTGAGTGAACACAAACACGAGGAAATCTGCAGATGCTGGAAATTCAAGCAACACACACAAAATGCTGGTGGAACGCAGCAGGCCAGGCAGCATCTATAGGGAGAAGCACTGTCGACGTTTCGGGCCGAGACCCTTCGTCAGGACTAACTGAAAGGAAAGGTAGTAAGAGATTTGAAAGTAGTAGGAGGAGGGAGGAAATGTAAAATGATAGGAGAAGACCGGAGGGGGTGGGATGAAGCTAAGAGCTGGAAAGGTGATTGGCGAAAGGGATACAGAGCTGGAGAAGGGAAAGGATCATGGGACGGGAGGCCTCGGGAGAAAGAAAGGGGGAAGGGGAGCACCAGAGGGAGATGGAGAACAGGCAAAGAGTGATGGGCAGAGAGAAAAAAAGGGGGAGGGGGATAAATAAATCAGAGATGAGGGGAGAAGGGGCATTAACAGAAGTGAGAGAAATCAATGTTCATGCCATCAGGTTGGAGGCTACCCAGATGGACTATCCTCCAACCTGAGTGTGGCTTCATTTTGACAGTAGAGGAGGCCATGGACAGACATATCAGAATGGGAATGGGACATGGAATTAAAATGTGTGGCCACTGGGAGATCCTGCTTTCTCTGGCAGACAGAGCATAGGTGTTCAGCGAAACGGTCTCCCAGTCTGCGTTCCACCAGCATTTTGTGCATGAGGTTGAGCGAAGTTTGGTTCAAGAACCTGACGGCTGAGGGGTAATAACTGTTCCTGTACTTGGTGGTGCGAGTCCTGAGGCTCCTGATGGCAACAGCAAGAAGAGAGTGTGGCCTTGGTGGTGAGGGTACCTGATGATGGATGCTGCTTTCCTGCGACAAAGCTCCGTGCAATCTGTGGGCAGGTCTTTGCCCGTGATGGACTGGGCCATATCTACTACGTTTTTGCAGGATTTTCCATTCAAAAAGTATCTGTGTTTCCATACCAGGCCATGATGCAACCACCTTGCATCTATAGAAGTTTGTCAAAGTGTTAGATGCTCTGAGAAGCATTATCTGCTTTACCATGCCATTTCTCCAAATGAATAAATAAAATGAATAGATTAAAAAATAAAAGTGTGCAGAAATAAAATTAAAATTGATGCATAAATCCCATGAAAGCAAATTCATTTTGTATATCAAAACTCAGGTTTTTTTTGGGAGTGATTTGTGAATTAGTGTTACCTGACCTGTTGTGATGTGGTGGTGGGGGGGAGGGGGTGCTGTAGATTTCTGTAAGCCTATGAATGGAGTGACAGAGACAGTTTGTTCTCACAATGCTTTGTGCTAGTGGTGTTCATTATGTATCCAGACTCTTTTCTAGCCAAGGTGAGACAGTTTAATAACATGTTAGGTGCAAAGCAGACAGGAAGTATGAAGACAGACAATTCCCTGTGCTCGGTGTGGTGTCCCAGCAGCACACGCGTCTGGTTCAAGTCCCAGTCTATAGATCTGAGCAAAAGCTCTAGGCTGACAATTGAGTAAATTGAATTAACTTGCATTTGTTTAAATCTTACGACCAATGTGAAGGAGTAAAAATCTTTGTGTTATGACTCAGTTGCAATGTACAGACACGTGAATTTATAAGTCTAATGGCTTGTATAAGGAAGCTGTCCTGTAGCTCGTTGGTCCTGTCTTTAATGTTGTGGTACCATTTGCCAGACGGAAGCAGCTGAAACAGTTTATGGTTGGGGGGTGACTGGTGTCCCCGATGACCTCTCAGACCTTCTTTATGCAGCTGCTGCTGTGAATGTCCTCAGTGGAGGGAAGTTCACCGCCACAGATGCGCTGGGCTGTCCGTATCACTCTCTGCAGAGCCCAGCGATCAAAGTTGGGGCAGCTCCCGGTGATACAGCCAGTCAGGATGCTCTCAGTGGTGCCCCCGTGGAAGGTCCTGAGGATCTGGGGGGGCTCGTGCCGGACTTCTTCAGTCGCCTGAGGTGGAAGAGACACTGTTGTGCGTTTCTTGCCACAAAGCCGGTGTGGACAGTCCAGGTGAGGTCTTCGTTGGCACTTGCTGGTGCAGATGCACTCTTTCTAATGTAATGTTCAACCAGGGTTCCTCCTGCTCTGCGGGTTCCCCGAGTAACCACGGCACTTTTTCAAAGAAGAACACATGAGCTATCCTTGAGTTTTCCTTCAACCAACTTCTAAAAGACGTACAACAGAAAAGTACAGTTTACGCTCTGTGTCCACTTTATTCGATACCTCCTGCCCCCAATAAAGTGGCCACTGAGTGTATGTTGGTGGTCTTCTGCTCCTGTAGCCCGTCCACACCAGGGTTTGATGTGTTGTCAGGGATGCTCTCCTGCAGACCACTGTTGTAACACGACGCTACTTGAGCTGCTGCCTGCTTCCTGTCAACTTGAACCGCTCTGGCAGCATTCTCCTCCGACCCCTCTCATTGACAAGGCGTTTTCAGCCCCCAGAACTGTCGCTCACTGGAATTTTTGTTTTGTTTGTTTTTTGCATCGTTCTCTGTAAAATCTCGGGAGGACAGCAGTCTCTGAGGCACTCAAACCACCCCATTTGGCACCAACAGTCATTCCTCAGTCGGTCACTTCGATGACGTTTCTTCCCCATTTTGACGTTTGAACTGCTTGGCCATCCCAGAAGAGAGTGTGGTTCGGTGCCAACCATGGAACGCAGGACTGTACCACAACAGACAACACAACAGCAAGCAATGATTTACAAGATGATAGTGCTAACAGCCCTGAGTAATCAACAACTAATGCAAATTGTTGCCATTTTGGGGGGGGGGGGGCGATACCTTCTCCGACCCTGAGCCTGGGCTGCACTAGGTGACCACGGAGGGTGCAACAGTCAGAATTAGTGCTTGCTAACTTCTCTGTTTGGTAACTTGAACATCCCTTTACATTTCCCTTCTTGGGAATTGGAATCTAAACTGATCTTTTCCAGTCCAAAGGCCATTGTCGGGTTTTCCAGATCCGCTGGCAACACTTTCCTCGGTTCAGAGATTTCTGTAGGTGGTAACAGCAGCCTCAAAACTAAATGGTGCTTACTTCTGGGGAGGGCAGCAATGGCAAATTTAGATAAAATATTGAAGAGCAGAGACATAACATTGTCTATGGAGATCCGTATAGTCAAGTCTATGGTATTTCCAGTTGCGGTGTATGGCTGTGAGAGCTGGACTATTGGAAAGGCTGAATACAAAAGAATCGACGGCTTTGAACTTGGATGCTGGAGGGAAGTGTTAAAAGTTCGTTGGACAGCAAGAAGATCCAGCAAGTTAATACTTGGAGAAACACAGCCAGACTGCTCACGAGGAGGCTTGGTTACGAGAGAAAAGCTCAACTATTTTGGACACATCATGAGAAGACAGGATTCCTTGGAGAAGACTCTCATTAGGTAAAACAGAAGGAAGGAGAGGATAACAGAGGCTACGATGGACAGATAATATTGCCCAGACAATGCGTATGACCCTGAGGCAGCTTCCATCAAGAAGGCTTGGTGTGCAGGAGTCCACAAGGTCACGAAGAGTCCGACTCGACTTAATGACTGAACAACAAAAAAACTTCTCTGTAGAAAAGGTGGAATCACTGGGTAGTGAAAATTACAGGAACTACCAGAAAGTAGATCAATTAGGGGATCAATTAAGTTGCATTTCTGCTGCAGGAATGAACCTAGTAACGTTCACATTACTCTACACCGGGGTCCGAACCTGAGGTCCATGGACCCCTCAGTTAAGGGAACGAAACAGGTTGGGAACCCCTGCCCTAGAAGCTGTAGGTACTGTCACTTACTTTAAGGACCCCCACTGCCATTGGAAAGGAGGTACAGCAGCCTTAGGTCCCGCACCACCATGTTCAGGAACAGTTATTACATTTCAACCATCAGGCTCCTGAACCGGTGTGGATAACTCCACTCACCTCAGCTCTGAACTGATTCCACAATCTGCGGACTCACTTTCAAGGACTCTACAATTCATGTTTTCTTACTTGTTTATTTATCCATCAATTTATTTGTTTAATTTATTTATTTAATCGATCTATTTATCTATTGATTAATCATTGTATTTTTATTTTTTTCTCAGCTCCTTCTGGTGAAACCTGAGGTACCGGCATAGACAAGCACACTCATTTCTCAATTACTTGGAGCTTTCAGACTTTCCAGCGCTGTTTAGTATTGTGGCTTTCGAGAGGTTTGCATAAATTTAGTATGCAAGCCTAATTGTTTAATGGTATTGTGTAGTGCCTTTGGGAAGATACCATGTGTAGATATTACTGTTGGGACAATGTATGCCCTGTTCACGTTCCATAGTCTTTCAGTTTGTTTTCACTGATTGATTTCTGTATGTTATGTGTCTTTGGAATAAGTTGTTTTTGCTTGTTTATTCTGTAATATTATATCCGGACGGTTATTATGGATTGTTCTATCTCTAATAATGGATTGATTGTAACCTAATTTGTGGGACTCTTGGCTCGTAAAGCTGGCTCAGGCTTGTATTTATTGTAAGGTATGGTTCCTGCAGACACGCAGACTGGGAGACCGTTTTGCTGAACACTTATGCACCGTCCACCAGAGAAAGCAGGATCTCCCAGTGGCCACACGTTTTAAATCCACGTCCCATTCCCATTCTGATATGTCTATCCATGGCCTCCTCTACTGTCAAGATGAAGCCACACTCAGGTTGGAGGAACAACACATTATATACCGGCTGGGTAGCCTCCAACCTGATGGCATGAACATTGACTTCTCTAACTTCCATTAATGCCCCTCCTTCCCTTCTTATCCCATCTCTGACATATTTATTTTTCACCCTCCCCCTTTTTTTTCTCTCTGCCCATCACTCTGCCTGTTCTCCATCTCCCTCTGGTGCTCCCCTTCCTGCTTTCTTTCTCCCAAGGCCTCCCGTCCCATGATCCTTTCCCTTCTCTAGCTCTGTATCCCTTTTGCCAATCACCTTTCCGGCTCTCAGCTTCACCCCACCTCCTCCTGTCTTCTCCTATCATTTCGCATTTTCCCCTCCCCCTCCTACTTTCAAATCTCTCACTATCGTTCCTTTCAGTTAGTCCTGAGGACGGGTCTTGGCCCGAAACGTCGACAGTGTTTTTCCTTATTGATGCTGCCTGGCCTGATGTGTTCTACCAGCATTTTGTGTGTGTTGTTTGAATTTCCAGCATCTGCTGATTTCCTCGTGTATGAGTTTGTATTTTAAAGCACGATCTTGGCGAATGATGTTTGCCCCTTAACGGTGTCTGTAATCAGATTGAGTTGAACCGCTGTAGGATCCTGCAATGTGTTGGATTGTTTCTGGTTTCTGCATTTATCATCTTGAGTTTGTTGCTCTTTTGTTCTGTATTTTTGATTTTTTTTTGTGTGTTAACCACTGGTCCTGTGTTGCCGCGAGGAGTCCTTCTGTCTCTGGGAAAGAGGTCTCCAGTTCTGAGCCAGGGATTCGATGCTTCCTTGAGGACATCTAGCCGGCTCAGATCGTGGGGCTGTCTTCCATGGAGCGTCGTACTCTTCCACTGGTTAACTTTGTCTTCAATAGTGATAATGTCTTCATTTTCTCTGGGGTTGTGCGGAGCGTACCCATTTGAAATGCATATGCTCGCGTGTAGGAGTTGAATCCTGTTTCCTTTGAAGAAAGTTTATCCTTAGAAGTTTTATCTGACTGTTGTGTAAATTCTTTATGTCCATTATTCCTCTTTCTCCTTCTGAACTTGTAAGTGTCAATCTAAGCACACTCAAGTGACCATAGTGTTTTCTAAAATTTCTCATTTCAGGTCTTATTTTTCTGTGTAAGCTTTCCAGATTGGTTTAGGACCGGGATATTATGCCGGAAGAATACCGATATAGTGAATATAGTGTTATTTTTTATATTTGTACAATTTGTCTGTTTTTGCCAGTCTTTGTGTATAGCTTTTCATTGATTCTATCATTTTCTTTTGTCCTACTGTGAACGCCCACAAGAAAATGAATTTCAGGGTTGTACACAGTGACAATAACGTACTTTGATAATGAATTTACTTTGAACTTTGGTCTTACTGTTGGGAAGTATCCAGCACAGTTGCCATTGTGATGACTAAGAGGTGACTCATAATGACGTGAACAGTCCCCTGCTTTGTTAGATTTGGACTGTGGGTTCAGTGTGGCACCTGCATGCTGCTTCAAGAGAGCGCCGTGATCCTAAACCATCAACTGTGGAATTGACATTATCTTGTCTTGTCCACACTGCACCAACTGCCGCCACTGGGCTATAAACGTGCAGGAGCAGCGTGTGATTAAACGCCTTGCTCAAGGACACACACACTGCCTCGGCTGAGGCTCGAACTAACAACCTTCAGATCGCCAGCCCAAAGCCTTAACCACTTGGCCACGCGCCATACAAGATCCAATACTTCCTCTACATCATACTGGTGGGGGGGGGGGGGGTGGCAGGGACTTCAAGTCAGCAGCAGTGATCCTAAACCATCTAACTATGGAATTGTCATTAGGCAGACAAGGCTCCATACCTCCTTTACATCATAGTGGCGGGGGTAGTAAGATAGTGTACTGGCTAGCATAATGTTTTACAGCCAAAGGAATACACAGTATTGCCTGTAAGATATGGGGTTCGATTCCCACTACTACCTTTAATGTACAGGTTCCCAAACTGGGGTCCACAGACCCGTTGGTTAATGATATTGGTCCAATGCACGAGAAAGGCTGGGAACCCCTGCGTTAAGGAGTTCGCACGTTCTCCCTGTGACTGAATGGGTTTCCTCCGGGTGCTCTGGTTTCCTCCCATATTCCAAAGACATAGAGGCTAGGGTTAGTGAGTTGCGGGAGTGTGCCGACACTTACAGGCTGCCCCCAGCACATCCCTGGACGGTGTTGGAAGTCGACTCAAACAAATCATTTCCTGCATGTTTTAATGTCCATACTGAGGCTAATCTTTATTCAACTTAATCATAAAGACTCCACATTCCATGCATGTCGATAGTGTCATCGTTATGTGCAGTGTCATATGACATCATCGGTATGTGCTGTGTCGTATGACATCATCATTATGTGCAGTGTCGTATAACATTTTTTTCACTTTTTTATTATTTCTATTGAACACAAACAAGAACAGAAACTAAACACATGCTAACAAAGCCAGGGAATCACACATAAGCATCAACAAATATATAACGATTAACTTTAAATGTACAAATAAACAAGAAAATCCACTCTAAATACTGTTGGACAGAAGGAACTCTATCTAAAAGGAGTCACAAAACAGAAACATTTACAGAGATAACCCGAAACGTTGACATTATTGTTATGTGCCGTGTCGTATGACATCATCATTACGTGCCGTGTCGTATGACATGGGCGATCATGGTGACCATGATTGCTCTCGGCAAACTTTTCAACAGAAATGGTTTGCCATTGCCTTCTTCTGGGCAGCGTCTTTACAAGACGGGTGACCCCAGCCATTATCAATACTCTTCAGAGATTGTCTGCCTGGAGTCAGTGGTCGCATAACCAGGACTTGTGATCTGCACCGGCTGCTCGTACGACCATCCACCACCTGCTCCCATGGCTTCACTGGACCCTGATCGAAGGGGGCTGATCAGCTGCTTCACCTTGCCCAAGGGTGACCTGCAGGCTAGCGGAGGGAAGGAGTGCCTCACATCTCCTTTTGTAGAGATGTACCTCCATCCTGCCACCCCATGCACGAAAAGACACTATTAAGTAAAATAACACAGGCGCCTCGATTGTGCAGAAGAGAGCTGAACTGACTGCAGCTGAAAGATACTCAAAGGGACCTTCCATAGCATGATTAATATAATACTGCATTTAGGAGTTGGGGGGGGTGGGTTAGTAGACCCTCTAAGGATCCTTCCCAGACCAGCACCATTTCCCAGAAGTTGGGAGGGATGAGTGGCTGGCCAGCAGGGCTGCACAATGCAGCCAATGTGCGCGGATTACAGCGTTTCATTCAGCCTGTGCGTGCCAGCCTCCGCAGAGAGGCAGTCACCAGGAACTCAGGAGGCCAAAGCTCCGTGCCCGTGGAGAAAATCCCCTCGCGCTGCCAGTGGGCCACCCGAAGAAGCCGGCTCTGGCCAGCGTGGGCCGGCCACGGCACGTTGACCTTGGCACCTCGACCCAATCTCCTCGCTGCGCGGCATCGTGTTTGCCAATTACTCGGGAATAATGTCACAGTTCATCATTTTCAACAGCCGTTCAAGTGTTGCTAAGTCCGGTGCTGTAGCGGCAGGTCGTCATAGCAACAAAGCGAAGATCACTGAGGCCCTGTGTACAACTCTGGGCCAGAGAAATAATCTTGAATGGCTGTTTATAAGAAGGGAACAAAGAACACTGTTTTTCAGTCTGGCGTGCATTCAATTATTCAAGTTAGACAAAGAGTTACAACATAGCATTGTCACTGATAAAATAAACCTTGTTTGGACTAAGTATTGGCTTGGTTGTATGATAATTATCAGTGCACTCACTCACAAGGAAGTGAGCTCTATTTTGTAATGCTGTTGCGAAGAAGTGATACCATCGCTGATCTGAGCTTCATTCATCAGAGAAGGTTTCCTCAGAAGGAAGCTTCTAGGAATCATGGAATTCTGGGATTCATATAGCAGAGAAACAGGCCTTTTGGTGGCTTCTACGCCCACCTATGCTAATTCCGTTTGAATTAACCCTTCGGCCTACCATGTTGTGCCAAGCCTATTATATTGGTAATCAAGTGGGCAGCTAAACTAGTCCTCTTCTGTCTACACAATGTCCACATCCTTCCATCCTCCTTCCATTCACGTGCCTATTTAAAAGCCTCTTAAAAGTCCGTTATGTACCTGCCTCTAGCACACCTAGAAGGAACAAGCAGTGAGTGACCACCATACCTGGAGACTGAGAGGCCGGGCTCAGGCCTTGATCGCCTTTATACAGGGGTCTGTGGGAGGAGCCACAGGAGCAGTCAGCAGGGGGCGTGTCCAGACAGGTATATGTAGTTCACCACAGTACCTGCCTCTAGCACACCGCCAGATAACGCATTTCAGGCACCTGACACTCTATGTGTAAGAATCTAGCCCATCACACCTCCTTCGAAAGCGCTGCCTCTCACCTTATGCGCATACCGTCTGGTATAAGACCACACTGATCTATGCTTTGCCTATTGAAGGACCTGCCTCTGACCTTCTCTGTTGTGTTAATAACGATTGTTTTCTGTTTACACATCAGTGCTGGAGAGACTCTTTGTTGTCCAAACTCAGTGGAATCCTGACCTACATGGCCCCTTCCATCAACGTCATCATCATTATGTGCCGTGTCAAACGACATCATCATTATGTGCCATGTCCGATGACATGGGTGATCCCGGTCTTTCCATGACGATGATTGCCCTTGGCAAATTTTTCTACAGAAGTGGTCTGCCATTGCCTTCTTCTAGGCAGTGTCTTTACAAGACGGGTGACCCCCAGCCATGATCAATACTCTTCAGAGACTGTCTGCCTGGTGTCAGTGATTGCATAACCTGGATTTGCCAATAGGCTTCATGTGACCCTGATCATGGGGGGCCAAGCTGGTGCTACACCTTGCCCAAGTGTGACCTGCAGGCTAGTGGAGGGAAGGAGTGTCTTATACCTCCTTTGGTAAAGTATCTCAACTCCACCATCCATCAACAACCCCAAAATTGAGGTAAAACGGCCCCATCTCCCAAACTTGGCATGAATAAAATCAGCTGAAGCTTGTGGAATATTGATTAGGTGCCATCCATTACATCAAGGGCTGTAATGAAGTCAGGAGGTACAGTCACGAGCTATGCCAGGTCTGAAGTTTGTCTCCAGAAACTTGGGGACTTCTGGCAAAAGTAGGAGGACCTCTGGAATTGAATCAGAATTAGATTTAATATCACCGACATATTCATTTACTCAGATACAGCACAAAATAGGCCTTTCTGGCCCTTTGAGCCCTGCCACTCAGCACTCCCCCAATTTAACCCTAGACTAACCAGGGGACAATTTACAATGACCAACCAACCTACCAACCGGTACGTCTTGGGACTGTGGGAGGAAACCAGAGCGCCAGAAGGAAACCCATGCAGCTAAAGCAAGAACGTACAAACTCTTTTACAGGCTGAGGTGGGAATTGAACCTGGGTCACTGGTACTGTAAAGTGTCGTGCTAACCACTATGCTATTGTGCTGCCCTAACATGTTTTTCTATGTTGTGGAATTTGTGGTTTTGAGGCAGCTGTACAGTGCAGTAAATAAAAATACTATAAATTACAAGATGATATATACCGTATGTTAAAGAAATTAAGTAAGTAATTCAAAAAGAGAATGAAAATAATGAGGTATTGTTCATGGGTGGGTTCATTGTCTGTTCAGAAGACTAAAGACAGAGGGGAAGAAGCTGTTCCTAAATCATTGAGTGTATTTCTTCAGGCTCTGTACTTCCTCTCTGATGGTAGTGATAAGAAGAGAACATTTCCTGGATGATTATCATCGTCGTGATCTGCCATGTTGTATGATGTGGACGATCACTGTCTTCCGTTTGTCTTTAATCTATGGAATTCAAATAAGCTCTTCAAAACCTTCGCCTGTCCATCCCTTGATGTAACTCATGAACTTCATGCGCTGTCAGCCGAGACTTTTTCTTCCATCAGTTTTTCCCCTCACTCCGAGACGTTCGAGCTTCCCGTTCTTCGGTACGTGTCCCAGAAACTCCAGCCGCCATTTCCTGATAACATTAGCTCTCTCCTTATTCTGGCTTTTTGCAACACTTCCTCAATTGTTATCTCTGTCCTTCTGCGATGTTTTCATCATTCTTCTTAAAAAAAAACACGTTTCTGCAGCTTCGAGTCTTCCCTCGCTTTTCTTTGATAATAGGCATCCGTTAGTCCCGTGAGACATGGATTTGCGCCTTGGAAGGCTTCCAGGGTGCAGGCCTGGGCAGGGTCGTATGGGAGACCGGCAGTTGTCCAAGCTGCAAGTCTCCCCTCTCCACGCCACCGATGTTGTGCAAGGGAAGGGCATTAGGACCCATACAGCTTGGCACCGGTGTCGTCGCAGAGCAATGTGCGGTTAAGTGCCTTGCTCAAGGACACAACGCACTGCCTCAGCTGAGGCTCAAACCAGTGACCTTCAGATCACTAGGCCGATGCCTTATCCACTAGGCCACGCGCCAACACTTTGCTTTGAGAAAAAGATTTGCTTTGATTCTCACTTCCTTAAGTTAGCATGGAATGAACGTAGCACCACAATACTCGGTGTTTCGTACCCATAGAAATTATATCACTCCTGGTATCTTGCTCAAACGAGCATTTAGCCGATCCCAGTCCTTCAAGTTTCAACATCAGCCCTACCATCAGATGTTATCGTGCTCCCGAAGTAATTGAACTTCTAAGTAACTGAACTTGGCTTAATGGTGTAAAAACAACAACCTCTCCCTCGATGTCAGCAAGACCAAAGAACTGAGTGTAGGCTTCAGGAGAGGGAAACCAGAGGTCCATGAGTCATGATTGTGGATGATCAGCCATGATCACAGTGAATGGTGGTGCTGGCTAGAAGGGCCGAATGGCCTACTCCTGCACCTACTGTCTATTGTCTACTCACCAGAGGTTCAGAGGTGGAGAGGGTCAGTAACGTTAAATTCTTGGGTGTTGCTATCTCTGAGAATCTGTCCTATACCCATCATATTAATGTTACTGTGAAGAAACCACGACATCGCCTCTACTTCCTTAGGAGTCTGTGGAGATCTGGCACGTTATCGAAAACCTCGGCAAACTTCTATAGATGTGTGGTGGAAAGTGCACTGACTGGCTGCATTACAGCCTGGCACAGGAACACCAATGTCTTCGAGTGGGAAATCTTACAAAAGGTAGTGGATTTGACCCAGTGCATCATGGGTAAAACCCTCCCAACCGTTGAGCACGTCTACATGAAACGTTGCTGTAGAAAAGCAGCACCAGACATCAAAGATCCTTATCACCCAGGCCGTGCTCTTTTCTTGTTGCTGCCATCAGGGAGAAGGTACAAGAGCCTCAGGATTCACACCACCTGGTTCAAGAACAGTTACTACCCCTGAACCATCAGGCTCTTGAACCAAAGAGGATAGCTACACTCACTTAGGGACACATTTAAAGACTCTGTTATTTTGTTATTTCATGCTCGTTCCTACTGCTATTTAATTATATCTGCATTTGCACAATTTGTTTACAGTTAACAGTTCCTGATGTTTACAGTTTGCATTTACAGTTCTATAGATTTGCTGATTATATCTGCAGGAAAAAGAATCTCGGGGCTGTGCGTGGTGACTTATACGTACTCTGATAATAAATTTTACTTTGAACTTTATGAGCTTTGATGTTTGTTTAATAGTTTCATTTCCCACTTTCTGTTCACATTTTTATATTTCTTTCTTCTTCAGTTTTTTTGCAGCTGATGGCCAATCCTCTCTTTGCACTTACTTTGACAACTTTATCCAATATTCCTTGGAGCTTCTCTTCAGTGATAGCTATCAGCGCTCTGGCGCCTGGGTGGTGGGTGTCCTGGGTGGTGGGGGTCCTGGGTGGCAGGCGTCCTGGGTGGCGGGTCTCCTGGGTGGTGGGTGTCCTGGGTGGCAGGTGTCCTGGGTGGTGGGGGTCCTGGGCGGCAGGCGTCCTGGGTGGCGGGTGTCCTGGGTGGTGGGTGTCCTGGGTGGTGGGGGTCCTGGGTGGTGGGTGTCCTGGGTGGCGGGTGTCCTGGGTGGTGGGGGTCCTGGGTGGCGGGTGTCCTGGGTGGTGGGCGCCGTCTTTTTGAGGCCTTGCCTGCTGAAGATGCCCTCAGTGCTGGGAAGGTTAGTGATGGAGCTGGCTGAGTTTTAGAACGTATAGAACATAGAACAGTACAGCACAGTACAGGCCCTTCGGCCCACTATGTTGTGCCGACCCTCAAGCCCTGCCTCCCATATAACCCTCCACCTTAAATTCCTCCATATACCTGTCTAGTAGTCTCTTAAATTTCACTAGTGTATCTGCCTCCACCACTGACTCAGGCAGTGCATTCCACTCTCTGAGTGAAAAACCTTCCTCTAATATCCCCCTTGAACTTCCCTCCCCTTACCTTAAAGCCACGTCCTCTTGTACTGAGCAGTGGTGCCCTGGGGAAGAGGCGCTGGCTGTCCACTCTGTCTATTCCTCTCAATATCTTGTACACCTCTATCACGTCTCCTCTCATCCTCCTTCTCTCCAAAGAGTAAAGCCCTAGCTCCCTTAATCTCTGATCATAATCCATATTCTCTAAACCAGGCAGCATCCTGGTAAATCATCCTGCAACTCAACTGATTGATGAAGCGAGAGCATAGAACAGTACTGCACAGGAAGAGGCCATTCGGCCCACAACGTTGTGCTGAACCAGCTATAAAGCAAATCAAAAACACCCAAACACTAATCCCTCCTACCTTCACCATGTATAGAACATACATGATGCCAATGGACAGTCTCTGATAATGGCTCTTGTAAAGACACTGCCCAGAAGAACAACTGCTTGGGTTGATGTGGAGGTGGACCATAAAGAATAAGCCACCTTTTGCGAAAGCACAGAAGAGATGTCGGACAGATTAGCCATGATCATATTGAATGGCCGATGAGGCCTGAGGAGCCTCTCAGGTCCTTCATCAAATAGCAAAGAAATTTATTCTTTTAGATGAGATACGAAACCAGGGCCTCATCCGGCCTTTCAGCTGAACTTAAAAAGATCACTTTTGGAAAAGAGCAAGGTTGTTGATTTCACCAGAATAATCTAAAAATGAGGGTGGTGGGGTGGAGATACATCTCTACCAAAGGAGGTGTAAGGCTAGCCGGCAGGTCACCCTTGGGCAAGATGTAGCACCTGCTTAGCCCCCAATCAGGGTCACGTGAAGCCATGGAGGCAGGTGGTGGATGGTCGTACGAGCAGCCGGTGCAGATCACAAACCAGCTTTTTAGCTGGTTATGGGACCACTGACGCCAGGCAGACAATCTCTGAAGAGTATTGATAATGGCTGGGGTTCACTCGTCTTGTAAAGACACTGCCCAGAAGAAGGCAATGGCAAACCATTTCTGCAGAAAATTTTTCCAAGAACAATCATGGTCATGGATAGAGAGAGAGCGGGAGGACCATGATCACCCACAGCATATAACAATGATGATGAATTTAAGAATAGCTTTCTCTCCATGGATGCGGCCTGGCCCGATAGATATTTCCGTTGCATTGTTAGCACTTGGCTATAAACCATTTTGGGATGATATAAGGTTAGTATCCTCTGTCTTTTTCGAAAAGAGGACTAACAACCCCATCCCATAAAAACCCAGTGCTACAGAAATGCCAACAGAAAGTCCTAAGGCCACATCCTTGGAGAGGAAGGATCCACCGAGAAGGTGGGCTACACCAGGAGACAGTGTGAAGACTGGACCAGGACAGTGGACTCTGGCCAGCTGCTGTCAGCGGCCTAGGCCCCAGTGGGGGTGATGCGCTTAAATAGGTAAGATTATTCTTTTAGCTGAGAAAGGAGTTGAGCTGCTGTTTAACCTGAGTTATAAAGATTCCCACGCTGCCATCTGCCAACAGGTTGAGAACTCGTAAAAGCTGGGAGACAGTCCTGCCTCAACTTGAGTTTGGGATTTGCTGAAATTAATTCTCCCAGATCACGGGGAGGTGGTAAATGATGTCTGACAGGGTGCTGACTCAGTTTGTAACACCCAGCGGGAAGGCAGAATGTCTTCAAAGGAACATTGTCAGCTCCAATTATGACACACAAGTAAAGTTCGTGGTATCCCGCCGCAGCAATAACTTTCTACTTTTATTATTAGGTAAATGCTCGTCTCTGCTCCCTCCATCTTGAGGTGTTTCTCTTCACAGGTTTCCAAGTGCCCAAAGGTCCATTTTGTTATCAAAGTATGTGTGCACAATACAGCTCTGAGATTTGCCTTCTCCAGTTAGTCATAAAATACAGAAAAACCACAGAAAGGCATCAATCACCCCCTTGACGCCTGTTTTAAAATTCAGTCACGAGTTGAGGAGGCTGCCCTAAATGCCCTTGAGAAAAGGCTGCTGTAGCTCTGGTGGTGAGTTTGCTCCCACGGTGATGACATGGAGAGAGTTTTAGGATCTTAACCAGTGAAAGCAGACTGATGTAGAAGTGGATAGTGAGGGGATGGTTGCGGGTGGTGTATGCGGCTCTCCAACATATTAAGGATATTAATAAATCCTACAGAAAAGTAGTGGATATGGCCCAGTCCACCACTGGGTAAAGCCCTCCCAACCATTGAGCACATCCACATGAAATTCAGTCGCAGGAAAGCAGCATCCATCATCAGGGACCCCCACCACCCAGGCCGTGCCCCCTTCTCACTGCTGCCATCAGATAGAAGGTGCAAGAGCCCATTATTTATTGCTATTTATTTATAACTGCATGTGCACAGTTTGTTATCTTCAGCATTCTGGTTGACTATCCCAGTTGAGCAGTCTTTCATTGACCCTACTCCTGCACCTACTGTCTATTGTCCATCGTCAAGGACCCACTCCACCCAGGTCATGCTCTCTTCTCACTGCTGCCATCAGGAAGGAGGTACAGGAACCTCAGGACTCGCACCACCAGGTTCAGGAACAGTTGCAACCCCTCAACCATCAGGCTCTTGAAACAAAGAAGAAAACTTCACTCAACTTCACTTGCCTCATCATCAAACTGTTCCCACAACCTATGGATTCACTTTCAAGGACTCTTCATCTCATGTTTATTTATTTATTATTATTACATCTTCTTTTTCTATTTGCACATTTAGTTGTCTTCTGGACTCCGGTTAAAAGCCCCATTGGTGTGGTCTCTCATTTTTTTTTCTGTTAAGGGCAATAAAATAGATTTATTGAATTTATTGTTGTCAATTGCCCCTGCTCCAGATGGACTTAAGAAAAAGAAGATAGATATGGTGAAATGTTTTGTGGCAACAGTACAGGGCAAGAGATAAAGATCTACAATAATAAATAAAATAGTGCAAAAGATGGACAACAAGGCAGTGTTCATGGGTCCTCTTTCAATATTTTTATTTGCTTCTGCATAAAGGAATATAGAGTACAAGTCAAAAGAAAAAAATAAAATAGTACCAAATACATTATATTAAAAATACAGTTACAATCACAAAACCCTGTATTCATAAAAATTAAATTAAATTGTAATATTGAAATATAATAATTTTGTTATATATATAAAAAAATCTAAACCCAATACCAAAGTCAAAGCTATTAGGAAAAGCAAGAGAAAAGGGGAAAAACCCTTATCATATAATAAAATATATTAGCCACCATCTGTACTTTTACAACAAATCAAAGGTTTTGAAAATAACTCAAAAATGGTCCCCATAATGTATAAAAGTCTTGGCTAGATTCAAAAACTGAACATTGGACCTTCTCTAAATTTAACTTGACATAACATCCCGTTGAGTGTTCGTGGGTTCAATGTCCATTCAGAAATCTGACGGCCGAGGGGTCTTCAGAAGCAGGATTAATAACACCAGTGTATGTGGTGAAATTAGTTGTTTTGCTGAAGCAATGCAATAGACAATAGACAGTAGGTGCAGGAGTAGGCCATTCGGCCCTTCTAGCCAGCGCCACCATTCACTGTGATCATGGCTGATCATCCACAATCAGTATCCCATTCTTGCCCTCTCCCCATATCCCTTGACCCCACTATCTATAAGAGCTCTATCTAACTCTCTCTTGAATGCATCCAGAGACTTGGCCTCCACTGCCTTCTGGGGCAGAGCATTCCACATATCCACCACTCTCTGAGTGAAAAAGCTTTTCCACATCTCTGTTCTAAATGGCCTACCCCTTATTCTTAAACTGTGGCCCCTAGTTCTGGACTCACCCATCAGCGGGAACATGCTTCCTGCCTCCAGTGTGTCCAATCCCTTAATAGCCTTTTATGTTTCAATCAGATCCCCTCTCATCCTTCTAAATTCCAGTGTATACAAGTATACAGTGTATTCCAATCTTTCAACATATGACAGTCCTGCCATTCCGGGAATTAACCTTGTGAACCTATGCTGCACTCCCTCAATAGCAAGAATGTCCTTCCTCAAACTTGGAGACCAAAACTGCGCACAATACTCCAGGTGGGGTCTCACCAGGGCCCTGTACAGCTGCAGAAGGACCTCTTTACCCCTATACTCAATTCCTCCTGTTATAAAGGTCAGCATGCCATTAGCTTTCTTCACTGCCTGCTGTACCTGCATGCTTGCTTTCATTGACTGATGTACAAGAACACCTGGATCTCATTGTACTTCCCCTTTTCCTAACTTGACTCCATTTAGATAGTAATCTGCCTTCCTGTTCTTGCCAAAGTGGATAACCTCACATTTATCCACATTAAACTGCATCTGCCATACATTTGCCCACTCACCCAACCTGTCCAAGTCACCCTGCATTCTCATAACATCCTCCTGACATTTCACACTGCCACCCAGCTTTGTGTCATCTGCAAATTTGCTAATGTTACTTTTAATCCCTTCATCTAAATCATTAATGTATATTGTAAACAGCTGCGGTCCCAGCACTGAACCTTGCGGTACCCCACTGGTCACAGCCTGCCATTCCGAAAGGGACCCATTAATTGCTATTTGTTTCCTGTCAGCCAGCCAATTTTCAATCTATGTCAGTACTGTGCCCCCAATACCATGTGCCCTAATTTTGCCCACTAATCTATGTGGGACTTTATCAAAAGCTTTCTGGAAGTCCAGGTACACTATATCCACTGGCTCTCCCTTGTCCATTTTCATAGTTACATCCTTAAAAAACTCCATAAGATTAGTCAAGCATGATTTTCCCTTCATAAATCCATGCTGACTCGGACTGATCCTTCTACTGCTATCCAAATGTGTTGTAATTTCCTCTTTTATAATTGACTCCAGCATCTTTCCCACCACTGGTGTCAGGCTAACCGGTCTATAATTCCCTGTTTTTTCTCTCCCTCCTTTCTTGAAAAGTGGGACAACATTAGCCACCCTCCAATCAGCAGGAACTGTTCCTGAATCTATAGAACATTGGAAAATGATTACCATACCAATGCGTCCATGATTTCTAGAGCCACCTCTTTAAGTACCCTGGGATGCAGACCATCAGGTCCCAGGGACTTATCAGCCTTCAGACTCAACAGTCTATCCAACACCGTTTCTTGCCTAATATAAATTTCCTTCAGTTCATCCTTTACCCTAGTTCCTTTGGCCTCTATTACATCTGGGAGATTGTTTGCGTCTTCCCTAGTGAAGACAGATCCAAAGTACCTGTTCAACTCATCTGCCATTTCCGTGTTCCCCATAATAAATTCACCTGTTTCTGTCTTCAATGACCCAATTTTGGTCTTAACTATTTTTTTGCTATTCACATACCTAAAGAAACTTTTACTATCCTCCTTTATATTCTTGGCTAGTTTACCTTCGTACCTCATTTTTTCTTGGCTTATTGCCTTTTTTGTTATCTTCTGTTGCTCTTTAAAAGCTTCCCAGTCCTCCGGTTTCCCGCTCATCTTTGCTATGTTATACTTCTTCTCTTTTATTTTTATACTGCCCTTTACTTCCCTCATCAGCCACGTCTGCCCCTTACTCCCCTTAGGATCTTTCTTCCTCATTGGAATGAACCGATCCTGCACCTTCTGCACTATTCCCAGAAATACCTGCCATTGTTGCTCCACTGTCTTCCCTGCTAGGGTATTGTTCCATTGAACTTTGGCCAGCTCCTCCCTCATAGCTCCATAGTTCCCTTTGTTCAACTGTAATACTGACACATCCGATTTTCCCTTCTCCTTCTCAAATTGTAGGTTAAAACATATCATATTATGGTCACTATCTCCTAATGGTTCCTTTACCTCGAGGTCCCTGATCAAATCCAGTTCATTACACAACACTAAATCCAGAATTGCCTTCTCCCTGGTAGGCTCCAGTACAAGCTGTTCTAAGAATCCATCTCGGAGGCACTCCACAAACTCCCTTTCTCGGGGTCCAGTACCATTCTGATTCTCCCAGTCTACCTGCATGGGAGAATCATAATACATTGCAATATATAATAATAAAAAACTAAATTACGGTATGAGGTATATATATTAATAAAGATAAATTAAACGAGTCGTGCAAAAAGAGAAAAAGAAAATAGTGAGGTAGTGTTTGTGGGTTCAACATCCATTCAGAAATCAGATGGTTGAGGGGAAGAAGCTGTCCCTGAATCGCTGGGTGTGTGCCTTCAGGCTCCTCCTTCCTGGTTGTATAATAAAAAGAGAACATGTTCTGTGTGATGGGGGTCCTTAATGATGGACGCCACTTTTTTGAGGTATCGCTGCTTGAAGATGTTCTGGACGCTGGAGAGGCAAGTGCCCATGATAAAGCTGACTGAGTTTACAACTTTCTGCAGCTTATCTCAATCCTGCGCCCTAGCCACCCCCCTCACCCCCATACGGACTCTAATGTGGACATAGTGATGAGAGTTTATTCATATTTATTCCAAAAGGTCTTAGGTGTCTCGGCTGAGCAGCACCGCGAGAATTCACAGTCTCAAAACCAGGACCCCACAATCAGCCCGAATCAGGAGTCCGCTTTTGTAGTACAAGTGACGTGGAATCCCCGAGCCTACCAAAGTAACAAACTTAAACAAAAGGCACCGAGAGACCACATTCACAAGGAACTCTAAATGATTAACAACTTCTGTTAAACAACAATTAAACAATTCAGGTGCTCTAGGAACCTCTGCGCCAAGTGCTCTCTGGTGCCCCACGCAGGCCTGAAGACCTCATTGCAAGTAGATAGCTCAAGGTATGGTCCAGATGGTCTAAAGGGCCTATTTTTATGGAATAGTGCTCTATTGTTCTATGACTTTGTCTGGAGGGTGATAGGGAACTCCATTTAGTTTTTCATCCCAATTCTACCCATCTTAATTTGTAGCTCACCGTCAGTATAGCACTAAAATGTCAATCTAGAACAGGGGTTCCCAGCCTGGGGTCTATCAACCCCTTGCTGATGATATTGGTCCATGGCATAAAAAAGTCGGGAACTCCCGGCCTAGACTATCACTTATTTGGCTTTAAGCCCTTTGCCTGCTGTGTCAGAGGTAAGATTGCCAGCATAAAGAAGCAGCTTAACTCGGCTTTTAAACAAACTTCTTCCAGGTCTCAAGACCCTGACTCCTCCTACAGCGTGGTCACTCGGACGATGACTGATTCCTTCTGCCCGTTGCAACGCCGCCTGATAAGGAGGCGTGGGCGCACAGGACTGGAGAAAGCTGCAGGGGGTGCTAGATACAACCAACTCCATCTCTCCCCACCACCGAGGACACCTTCAAAAGGAGACATCCATCATTACCAGCTGGGACACGCCCTCTTCTCCTTACTACCATCAGGGTGAGGCCCAGGTACCTGAAGACACACACTGAACATTTTAGGAGCATCCTCTTAGACTTCCAAACAGATTCATGAAGCCATGAATATTACCTCACTATTTTGATCTCTTTTTGCATTATCTATCTATTCCACCTGGAATATTTTTTCCATAGATGCTGCCTGGCCTGCTGAGTTCCTCTAGCATTTTCTGTGTTTAATTCTGTCTGGGTAGCCTCCAACCTGATTGAATGAGTATCGATTCCTCCTTCTGGTAAAAAAAATCACTCCCCCTCCCCTCTTCTTTTCCCACTTTGGCCTCTTACCTGCCTATCACCTCCCCCGGGACCTCTCCTCCTTCCCTTTCTCCTACTGTCCACCCTCTCCAATCAGATTCCTTCCTCTCCAGCCCTTTACCTTTTTACCTGTCACCATCTAGCTGTACTCCTTCAGCTCCCTCCACCGGTTTTATTCCGGCATCTTCCCCTTCCTTTGCAGTCCTGAAGAAGGGCCTCGGCCCAAAAAGTTGGCTGTTTCTTCGTTCCCGTAGATGCTGCCTGACCTCCTGAGTTCCTTCAGCATTTTGTGTGTGTTGCTCTGGATTTCCTGCAGCTGCAGAATTTCTTGTGTGCATGATATCTATCTAGTTATCTGCTTATTTAGTTCACAAGACTGCAAGATACAGGAGCAGAATTAGGCCATTTGGCCCATCAAGCCTGCTCCACCATTTCATCACGGTTGATCTATTTCCCCTCTCAGCCCGTCTCCTGCCTTCTCCCCATATCCCTTCATACCCTGAGTAATCAAGAATCTATCAATCTCTGCCCTAAATATACCTAATGAATTGGCCTCCACAGCCGCCTGTTGCAACAAATTCCACAGATTCACCACCCTCTGGCTAAAGAAATCCCTCCTCTTCTCCGTTCTAAATGGACGTCCCTCTATTCTGAGGTTGTGTCCTCTGGTCCTAGGCTTCTCCACCAGAGGGAACATCCTTTCTACATCCACTCTGTTGAGGCCTTGCAAACACACCCAGCCCTGAGACACCAGGCAAGGTCATTTGATTCCAAATAATTGGTTTATTGATCGTTACAGAAAGTCTCTCTGGTGTTTCCCGCTCCCTTCCCCTTTTCCCAACCATAATTCCCCTCTCCCTGTCCCCTTTCCTCTCTCACCCAGCAATAGAGACCCAGATCAGAATCAGGTTTATCATCACTCACATATGTCATGAAATTTGTTTTTTTTTTACGGCAGAAGTACAGTGCAATACATAAAATTACTACAGTACTGTACAATTCTCTTAGGCACCCTAGCTGTACATTTGCAGAGTATGGTTTAAAAAAAAATTAATTCCACTGCGCTGTGGCTGCAAAAACAACTAATTTCACGATATACGTCAATGATAATAAACTTGATCTTGATTTGGAACAGGGAGCAAGTCCAGGCGTGCTGAGGGGAGTTAAAAAAGACGGCTCTCAGACCTTTCAAGCAGCGCGGGCCGGTGGTGTAGTAGCATCCCTTCCGGGCTTCCAGGCGACTGGTCCCGGGTTCGAATCCGGCCGGTTCCTCGCACGCTTTCTGCGCCAGGTTGAAACGCCCAGCTAGCAACTCGGCCTCGTTAAAAAAAAAGACAAAATGCTGAAGAAACAGCAAGGTGAGCCAGAAGGCCTAACAACGGAACCTGTACTCAGTCTAAGGAGAGAATGAACAGAAGGTACTTAATCATCTGATTGTTGTTTTTTACTATTGGGCGGCATTTTTGCCATTTTGACTGCTTTTACAAGGCCGAATTACTAACTGCTAACTATGAATTACTAACTCGAAACTCAGTGAGAAGCATGCAAGGAGCTGGCAGGATTCGAACCTGCGAACACTCACCTCAAAGTCTGGTGCTGATGCCGCTTTACCACTGGCCGATTATTGCTGTCTTAAAGGACTTTTGGCTGATTGTAGTTGTGGGTGAGGTTGTGGGTTAAATTAGAGTCAAAATGCCCCATTAGTCTGACATGTCAACCTCCGGGTGAAAGGCCAGGTAATTACTTAATGCCCGAAATTCATTATGCTGCCCGTTGTGGTGATTGCCTGTAAATTTGAAGCCCTGAAAGAATCTGTTCTTGATGCACATGTACTGCCCATCGAAGCTCTGCCCATTGCATGATGCTCAAAATGTAACTTTTAATAGTTCTTTTTCTTGTTCATAGTTCAAAGTTCATAGTAAATTTATTATTCAAAGTACATATATGTACTGGATGGGAGATGCCAGAGAGTAGTGGTGGATAACTGTTTGTCAGGTTGGAGGCCGGTGACTAGTGGTGTGCCCCAGGGATCTGTACTGGGTCCAATGTTGTTTGTCTTATAGATTAATGATCTGGATGATGGGGTGGTAAATTAGATTAGTAAGTATGCAGATGATACTGAGATAGGTGGCATTGTGGATAATGAAATAGGTTTTCAACGCTTGCAGAGATATTTAGGCCAGTTCGAAGAGTGGGCTGAAAGACTGCAGATGGAGTTTAACACTGATAAGTGTGAGGTGCTACGTTTTGGTAGGAATAATCAAAATAGGACATACATGGTAAATGGTAGGGCATTGCAGAATGCAGTAGAACAGAGTGATCTAGGAATAATGGTGCATAGTTCCCTGAAGGTGGAATCTCATGTGGATAGGGTGATGAAGAAAGCTTTTGGTACGCTGGCCTTTATAAATCAGAGCATTGAGTATAGGAGTTGGGATGTAATATTAAAATTGTACAAGGCATTGGTAAGGCTGAATTTGGAGTATTGTGTACAGTTCTGGTCACCGAATTATAGGAAAGATGTCAAAAAAATCGAGAGAATACAGAGGAGATTTACGAAAATGTTACCTGAGTTTCAGCATCTAAGTTACAGGGAAAGGTTGAACAAGTTAGGTTTTTATTCTTTGGAGCGTAGAAGTTTGAGGGGGGACTTGATAGAGGTATTTAAAATTATGAGGGGGATAGATAGAGTTGACGTGGATAGGCTTTTTCCATTGAGAGTAGGGGAGATTCAAACAAGAGGACATGAGTTGAGAGTTGGGGAGCAAAAGTTTAGGGGTAACACGAGGGGGAACTTCTTTACTCAGAGAGTGGTAGCTGTGTGGAATGAGCTTCCAGTAGAAGTGGTAGAGGCAGGTTCGATATTGTCATTTAAAGTAAAACTGGATAGGTATATGGACAGGAAAGGAATGGAGGGTTATGAGCTGAGTGCGGGCCAGTGAGACTAGGTGAGAGTAAGCGTTCGGCATGGACTAGAAGGGCCGGGATGACCTGTTTCCGTGCTGTAATTGTTATATGGTTACATGTCACCATATACCGCCCTGAGATCCATTTTCTTGTGGGCATACTCAACACTGCCGCTGCCGGTAATCAGCAAGAGCTTAAGAAATGCGCAAAGTCGTCAAGGCAGCGAAACAGTGACAAGGTTCAGACTCTGCTCTCCACCAACAACACACACGACTTATGGCGCGGTCTGCACACCGTCGCAGACTTCAGCGGGGTTCCCAACATCGACGAGATAGATCTTTTTCAAGCTCAATTCGACGTCGCCAATACTGAGCCCCGGAGGAGACCTGCAGATGATGTGACCGGCGGTTGGTCATCTCTGAGGCTGAGGTTCACAGATGTTTCCAATGGGTGGACGGTCACAAGGCTGCGGGACCGGACGGCATCCCAGGGCGGGTACTCAGGATGTGCACAGCGCAACTGGCAGGTGTGTTTGCAGACATTTTTAATCTCTCCCTCTTCCAGTGTAGAGTGCCCTCCTGCTTCAAAACATCCACCATTGTCCCTGTGCCTAAAAAGTCCAAAGGTAACATGTCTGAACGACTGGTGCCCTGTCGCACTCACCTCAATAATAAGCAAATGCTTTGAGAGGCTGGCCAAGGACCACATCTTCAGCTTGCTACCACCCACACAGAACCCCCTACAATTCAACAACCATTTGACTGATAGATGATGCAACAGCCACAGCTCTACACACCGTCCTTACATGTCTGGAGAAGAAGGATGCTTATGTGAGATTGCTGTTCTTGGACTACAGTTCAGCATTCAATTCCACAGTTCCTTCCAGGCTCGACAAGAAGCTCAGAGACCTCGGCCTTCACCCTGCCTTGTGCAGCTGGATCCTGGGCTTCCTGTCAGATCGCTAGCAGATGGTAAGAGTGGGCTCCCTCACCTCCGCCCCCCAGCACAGGTGTCTCTCAGGGCTGTATATAAAACCTCCTCCTTTACTCTCTGTATACCCATGACTGTGTTGCCACCCACAGCTCCAAGATGCTAATTAAACTTGCTGACGACACTAGACTGATTGGTCTAATCTCAAATAATAATGAGGCAGCTACAGAGAAGTCATCACCCCGACAAGAAAACAACCTCTCCCTCAATGTTGCAAAAACAAAGGAGCTGGTTGTGGATTACAGGAGGAATGGAGACAGACTCACCCCTTTTGACATCAATGGACCTGGGGTTGAGAGGGTGAACAGCTTTAAGTTCCTCAGCATCTAAATCACCGAGGATCTCATGTGGTCTGTACATATCGGCTGTGTGGTGAGAAAAGCCCCCTTCCCTTCACCATTCCCTATTCCTCGCCTCCGGACCCGATACTCGGGCTTTCCAGTCTACCTGGGTCAGCGTTTAAATTGTTCAAGAACCAGGTAGTGCCTCGCTCTAGGACTCGGACTCCGGCACAGTGCCGCTCCCGGGCCGCACAGCCGAGGCCGTTCTCGACCTCACCAGATCGGCTCGGTGCTCACAGCGTCCGACCCCACACCCGGGTTTGGACGGGCATCAAAACTCTTCCGCATCGACACCTCTCCTAATCGTACACTCCAACAACTCCGTCCTGAACACTGCATTTCAGCTTCCAGACACACCAGCGCGGCTCACCCTTCAAACCAGCTTGCCTCCTCATTGTTTGCGGGGGCAGTTGACCGCAATTTACTTCAGAAAAGGAGTTATTAGTCAACATTTTTAGTCATAGCTCTTTCCTTCTGAGCTACAAATGAGCTGTTGCACAAATGCAGTAGCACCATTTTAAACCGGAAGATACGATGGGTTAAAAAAAAACACAACAGACATGTGCCATGAGTAGTGGTCAGTTTGCACCTTCCTGCAGTCCACAATTAACTCCTCGGTCTTGTCCACTTTGAGACTCAAGTTTATCGTGCTTGCCAGCCGCTCGACCTCCTCTCTGGACGTCGTCTCGTTGTCGTTGATGACGAGGCCAACCACAAACGTTCCCTCCAATTTGTAATGATCAGTGCGCATAAAAATCTTGTGCTGTGCAGTTTTTTTGGCCAGTGACAACAGTGTGTGTGCACTGAATAACTTCTTCAATAAAAACAGCATAAATGAGCCAGTTCTGAAACCTGCAGAC